>NC_045162.1:27384193-27389193 GCF_900700415.2 Clupea harengus | reverse complement strand
ACACACACACACACACACACACACACACACACACACACACACACCCACACACACACACAGGAAGTGATGAGCTACATGCAGTAAAAAAAAAAAAATGAAAATGGTAGTCAGAGCAAACGGCCAGAGCTTCATCCAGACGTGAAGAGAGGGGGATCAGAGGAGCGGAGGAACGAGAGGAGAGCAGGATGACTCCACTTTGTACTTTTGGACGTCGGTGTCGCCTCCGAGGGGAACGTCTGTCCCAGGAGGGAAGAGTTGGGGTGAGGGAGGAAGAGGGATGGAGGAACAAGAGACAGACGGAGAGAGAGAGAGAGGGGGAGAAAAGGAGAGGCGCTGGGAAGCGTGCCACTGGCCCCCGGAGGACTCAATCTGCTTCTCTCACAGGGGCCGAGCGGCGGGAGCTGATTTTCTCTGCAGTTTTATCTCCTGTTGCATGAAAGCAGTTTCCCCATGCAGAGCTACAAACCTCATAAGTGAGATGTGATCTGGTGCGCAGGGGTATTGTGTGTGTGTGTGTGTGTGTGTGTGTGTGTGTGTGTGTGTGTGTGTGTGTGTGTGAGAGAGCAATGCTTCTGTGTGTCTCAACATATGTATAGGTTGGTGTGTGGGTGTGCATTTGTGAATGTAAGATTTGTGACTTTGTGAATTTGTGGGTTTGTAGGCATGATCGTATGGCTATTTGTGTGCATGGTAATATGTATTGTATATGTGTGTGTGTGTGTGTGTGTGTGTGTTTGTGTATATATATATATATATGCATATATCCACACATATGTCAATGAGTATGTGTTTGGGTGGGTACATAAATGTGAATATGCACGTTTGGGAATTAGTGGACATGCGTGTGTGATGTCCGTCTATGTTTTGATGTGTTTCTGTTTGCTGTGTTGGGATGCGTACGCCTGTCTATGTTTTAATGTGTTTGTGTTTGCTGTGTTGGGATGCGTACGGTCAGTGGCCAGGCTGTCCTGTTCCGGCGGCGCTGGCTCGCCTGCCCAGGCTTGTGCGGTGCTCTCAAGTCTAAGATGAAAGGTGGAGTCCAAGATGAAAGAACAGGCTGAGCTGGGCGTCTCTCTGTGCTCTTCACAGCAGCCCCACACCGTCTCTTATCCTCCTTCCTTTTCTTTCTTTTCTCTCTCTCTCTCTCTCTCTCTCTCTCTCTCTCTCTCTCTCTCCCTTCATCCAGGTCTCTCTCTCTCTCTCTTCTCTCTCTCTCTCTCTCTCTCTCCCTTCATCCAGGTCTCTCTCTCACTCTTTCTCTCTCTCTCTCTCTCTCTCTCCCTGTGTCTCGCCCTCCATCACTCTCTCTCTCTCTCTCTGTCTCTCTCTCTCTCTCTCTCTCTCTCTCTCTCTCTCTCTCTTGCTCTTCATGCTTCACCGGCATGGCCTTTTATAAATCAGTGTTGGCAAAGCAGTGCCAAATGTGCATCGGAAATATAGAGGCCACAAAATTGGCTGTAAACTGGCAGGTTGTAAGTCCCTCGCCCAAAACAAGGACACTCTGTACTGTGTAAAATATATTAACATTAGCAGGTTTTTTTTTTTAGAATACTCTAAGGATTTCATTGTTCAGAGAAGTGCATCTTAGCCCCTACCTGCCTTTTCATACAGAGACCACATATACCTGCCTTTTATACAGAGACCACATATACCTGCCTTTCATACAGAGAGCACATATACCTGCCTTTCATTCAGAGACCACATATACCTGCTTTTCCATACAGAGACCACATATACCTGCCTTTCATACAGAGACCACATATACCTGCCTTTCATACAGAGACCACATATACCTGCCTTTCATTCAGATACCTCATATTCTCTGTGCTTTCAGTAACTATGATTATGTTTTATGTCTCTGCCTGTCTCTATAGCTGCACTTAATTGCTGATCTCTCCTCTGTCTTTGCAAAGCATCTCCCTCTCCCTCTTCACCGTTTCTCTGTTTTTTACCCACCCTCCCTCTCTTCTGACCCTCTCTCTCTCTTTTCAGTGGTTTCTTCTCTGCCTGTCTCTCTCTCTCTCTCTCTCTCTCTCTCTCTGCCCACTCTGTCTGGTGATAGTCAAAACAACTTCACTCTCGGGACCAGGAGCCTTTGAGAGAGCTGAGGTATGTTTTGTTCACGTTGTTACTGCTTGGCCCTCTCCAGCTGCCGTTCCTACATTTTGATGGGCATGATAAGTGCTTCCATTCACTGGCGTTGTGGTAAAATGGTGGCTGAAATTGCACAGAAAATTGGCTAACCATTCAATATGCGATAAGTGTCTGTGATCATGGCTTTCTGCTTGCTACACTGTCCATGATGATGCCTAAGACATCTAGTTGCATGTGTTCCTTTCCATAACAAGTCTGAGGCCGCTGTATAGTAATGCCATTTACTTTCAAAATTACATTTTTGTCATTTCAAATGTTTCCTAAGGACACAATGTATTGTAGATATGAATCATATTTCAAACGTCATGCTCAGTCCAATAACACTAGAGTCTACTGGCCCCAGATACTAATTTGTCTACAAGTATCTGTGCTGAATGTACAGTTGATAGCATTTACATGTTACACATACATTTTCAGAGAATACTGTGATCAGAGAATACTCAACTAACAGTGAGTAAGTGTGTTTATGGTAAGTCATAAAACTATTTTATTTTCTGCTTTCATGTTTGTTTGTTTGTGTGGCCACTCTCATTTGCGTGTGTCAGTGTGTGATTTCAGGTTGAAACAACTTAACGTGTCAGAATAAGGAGAATGTCACCATGCATGTCTAAGATTGCTGAGCGTGAAGTGAAATAATTGAATGTGATGTGTCTGAGGCTGCATTAATGTGTGTGTGTGTGAAAGACGCCGAAAGGTGGGACACATTGACATCCAGGGCTGTGAGCAGCAGCCAGTAGCCCACGAGGCCAAAGACGCCTTCAGCGGTGGCGGCCACCACAACCCAGGTTTGCACTGTGTGTGTGTGTGTGTGTGTGTGTGTGTGTGTGTGTGTGTGTGTGTGTAGTTGGTTTACACCCCCCCGTGGCTGGGCATAAAATCCACTTTCACTCCAGTGAGTCTGGCGTGACAACAGGTATTAAGATACGATTTGCCACCAAGCTTAATGGAGCTCAAATGTGCTGGCCCCTGAGCAACTCTCCTGCCTGTCTCTCCCTTCACGTCAGGAGGGCGAGGGGGGGACGGGGGACGGGGGGCGGGGGGCTGGCAGTGTCAGCGGCGTATCACTGACCTGGCACAACACCGGGAGCACCGCGGGGCAGCGGGTTAATGGCAGGCCACTCTTCCTCACTCACACACAGAGATACACACATACACACACACACACACACACACACACACAGCAGACAAGAACACACAGACATGTTATTTCTCTGCTCAGCAAAAAGAAACGAAAGCAATTCTAATTATTTATTGAGATTCAAATGCATTTTTAAACAAAAGTGTTCAATGAATGATTTAAATGATGTGGCATATGCTCAGAACATTTCGATTTTCTTTGCTTTTTGATTTTAAACCAAAGAGCACAATATACTATTTCAATACACTTGGCTGTTTAGATGCACTCTGTCATCAGTCCATAAATGGAAACTCAGGCCAGAGATGGAGCCATTCAGAATTCTTCCACTGTGTGACTTTAGTCTGCAAACTCATTTTCTTTTAACCACCCACAGTAACTTACGGTACAAAGAATAAAGCCAAGAAAATCCAGAAATATAAGGCTGTATTCCTAGATCTCTGTAAAATACTAAACACTATCGTGTCTCGGTATCAGTATAGCAAGTATTTTGAGTGTAAATATCATTTACATTGTTTGATTGCAGTGCCAGATGTACCCTTGAGATATAGCCTTAGATATACAATTGAGGAAGGAAAACAGACCTAAAAACATGCTGTGATATACAGAGGTAACATATACAGACAGGCAGATGGAAGGTGTGAGGGGGAGAGACAGAATGGAATCTCGTGCGACGCTGTGTCCATTTCTGGTTTAATCTTTCCCATATTGAGCGCAGGCCACAGAGTAAAGCACCCACAATTTGGGGAGATTATAAGCAAGATTAAGCTAAAACGTTGGCTTCCACATCCACTTAGGCCAATCCAGTCATTCCGATGATCTCTTGCAATGAAGGGCCACAAGACATGAGAATGGGGCCTTTGGCCTTTGTGCATGATGTGTGTGTGTGTGTCTGTGTGTGTGTGTGTGTGTGTGTGTGTGTGTGTGTGTATGATATTCTGTGCATCTGGAGAAACTGGAGCACTAACGCCAGAGGAATGTTCACCTCACACACAAGCACAGCCATCACGGAGGAGGGGGAAACAGATGGAGAGGTAGAAAGTTAAGTGTGTGCATCACTGCACTGTAATTAGGATGACAAAGATGAAGAGGACGGCTTCATTGATTTGACAGGGAGGTGGGGGTGGGGGGGGGGGCCGGCCGCATCATAGCAGACGATCTGAGAAGAATCGGAGGGGCACTGTCAGCTAGCAGCGCACACATGTGCAGGTCATTGAGCCAGTGGGGTCCCTCAGTGACTGTAGCGTGAGTCATTAGCCCCTCCAACCCAAACGGCTCCAGCGTTGTTTGTTCAAGACGCTAAAGGTTAACAGCTGTCGCTCCTGTCAATCTGCTTCCTACTCTCTTTGTTATTGTGTAGGTGTGGTGTGTGTGTGTGTGTGTGTGTGTGTGTGTGTGTGTGTGTGTGTGTGTGTGTGTGTGTGAGTGGTGTGTGTGTGTGTGTGTGTGTCTGGGAAGGGGGAGCACATCATTTCTCTGTCTTTTCAAACTATTTGGATGGGTTTTTTTTTTCAGTTGAGGTCTTTGGGGAAATGGCAGTTACTCACGCCACACCCCAGGCAGGCACCCCCCTTTATGTCCTCATGTTCCCATCCCATTCTTCACCCTAATTTAAACATAATGGCCCATCTGAGATGGAGCTGACACGAGGCTTAAGAGAAAGAGATGGGAGTTCATGTCTGGCACACAGGCGTCCCTGCAGATGGGCCCC
>NC_045162.1:27374193-27376693 GCF_900700415.2 Clupea harengus | reverse complement strand
GTCCTCTTTTGATATTTGTATGTGTATGTGTGAGACCATTAAAAAAAGCGCCTGTCAATCTGTGGTGGCAGTAATCCTCTCCGAAGGCACATCACACGAGGCAGCGTTTGCCCCCCACTCTCTCCAGTTCCTCAGCCTGGCATCAGGGCAGGGGAGAGAGGCCACACCACCGATCCTTTCTCCTGATCCTTTCTCTTCTTATTCCAGCACGTCACACTGGACCCCCCTCAGACCACAGGCTTCTCTCTGTGTGCATCTTGCATGAGAGAAGAAAGAGCCATTTTGGTAGATCATTTCACACGTTTGCGTTTACACCCTCCCTTCTCCTCCAATAGTAGGGCAGAAGTGGAAAAATAGATGTGTGAGGAACCCAGGAACATGAAACAAAGCCCGCCCGGCTAAATATATACCTCAGCTCATGCAAATTCCTGCGATTGAGTCTCTACTCAAGAGAAAAACAAGAAGAGTGGAGAGACTTTACAATGCTGGGGCTCCTGGTCCTAAAGTGGTACGTGTGAGAGAGTGAGTCACCCCGAAAGCGTGTTTTCCGTGGCTGTCACGGTAACAACACCGGGAATACCATGTGCACCTCTGTGCTGCTTAGATGCCATCGACACGTTTGTGCTAAACGGAAAAACGGAGCTCTATACGTTGTTCAGAAGATCTAAACAACCATGGAGAATTCTGAGCTCTCAGCAATTCCTTTGTCCAACAGGGGAAAACAGAAGTCATGAGATTCTATAATTAGATAATCTCCTGTAAAATGACAAACACTCTTTACTTTATTTTTTTTTACCTTTAAGGCATTTTTCTCTGTTGTTGTCTTCCTGTCATCTCAGCTGTAGTTGCAGTTGTCAGGATGTGTGAGCGTCTGTGCATAGAGACTGGTATACGAAATAAGAAATGGGTCATGGAAACAGGTCTGCCTCAGTTTGACATGCTAGCTGCCATACAGTATATCACATTAACATAGGTTGGCACATAGATGTGGAATGAGAACCGCATAAAAAAGTCCAGTGGAGCTTTTTGTTGACAAAAATGAAAATGCTTCTGGACTCATAATGAATGATGTTAATTGACATCGTGATGAAAAATAAACTGTTCCCCAATATTACTGAGCACTTCACATCTTCGTCATGCTAAGCTAAACATGGGTGCGTCAGCGCAATGCAACCACACGCCACACGATAGCTGTAGTCCATGCGTTGCTCGTTGCGTTGGTCGTTGCCCATAAATGAATATAGGGCCCACACCATTTTTTTTTTTCATAACCTTGCTGTGTAGGCCCTATTTGTAATTCAATTGACAAAGAAATGCACTTAAATAGCCCAAAAACAAAATATCATAATTTTACAGAAGACACAGTTACAATTCTCAGTTATTAAGGAAACATATTAGTATTCCATTTTCTTCCGAACAAAAAAACACTGACTGCATCCTCAAAAGTTTTTTTAAATGAATGCCTTCCAAGCTCATATCTTCTCCATCACTCCGTACTCACAAATAGGCTTTATGCAAGCATGTTCAATTCTAATTTAGACATGTCCAGCTACTTGGTGATGATTTCTGGACCAGCTGTACTTTATCCCTAACAAGCAGGCTGTGCTCACATTATATCTTGAAAAACGTCTAATACCCTCGCCTAGTATTTTCATTTCCCCTAGAGATTCCATTAGCGGTAGCCAACTTGCGCCCTATAGTAATTCCATTGTTCATTTATATTTCACAATCGGGGCTGAGTATGATTAACTGCTCCTCACTAATTATGCTTCCCATTAAATTCCTCATCACTCCAAAACGCAGTATTCACACGTGACGAGACATGAGCCTATCGACACAACACAGCCGATTTATCTTGCGCCTACTGGGTCAGAGGGCTACGCGTGGCGTTGACATCCCGGTGTGGTGGTCGTTAGAGGTACGACTGATGATCATAGTCTCAAATGGCCTGCTCCGTCACAAATCGCTTGGCTTGAACCGTCTTCAGGGGGCCTTCGAAACTTGCACGGACGGGTTTAGAGAGTGCTTTTCATTGATTGCAATCAGAGGAGCTGCGGTCGGTGGGGGATATACCGGTGCTGCGAGTTTAAGGAGACCCAGAACAGCGATAATGGAGGGGAACAGAGAGGCGGAAAGAGAGGCTGCGCAGAGCAGGAGAAACCCGTGGATGTGTGTGGGATGAGGTGGGGGGGTTCAAGGCTGATCACTCAGTAGATAGGAGGCACAGGCAACCCGCTGATGGCCGACCTGCCTGTGGGTTGATTGAGTGATTTACGTGGCTGGTGGCCCCGCCATGTGAGACTGGCTGAGTCTGTTGGCACAGTTGTCTTGCCCCAAGCCAGTAGGATTGGAATAGCGCCCTCTGTTGGCCCAGATAATAACTTACAGGTATGAACAACAAAGCGAAAATTCAGTTTCTGTGATCGAAATTCCTTACATTAAATGATTTGAGTCAAGTCGTTTGTATAAATACACATCAAAAAAAAGGGGGGGAAAAAAA
>NC_045162.1:27359193-27369193 GCF_900700415.2 Clupea harengus | reverse complement strand
ATCATAAGTGAAGTGCAATATGTAGCTAGCTTATTGCCCTCTTGAAGGCAGCTGAATTTGTATTGATCCAGCCCAGGAAATGGAACCAAACCAGCCAGAGCAAGCTGAAAGCCTCCTGTTTGGGAATTGGGTTTCGAATAAATGGCCAAAAGCCATCGGTTAACAACAATAACAAGGGTGAAATCGTTTTAGCTCTCTAAATAAGCACGCTAATGATTCAGGAACGAATATACGTTACGGTACATTGTACATGGAATTGATGCTGATCATTTGAACAATTAAGAAGAGATGTACAGTCATATAGGATCCGTCTGGGTCTATCCACTGCAGAGATGCCTAGATGCTTCATACGCTCAGGTGACCTCCGTAGACATGATGGTAGGCATGTTGGGAGTGTTTTTACTGACTGACCTTATAGACATACACACACACACAAACACACACACACACACACACACACACACACACACACACAAAGACACACACACGCACACACCCAAACACACACCTTAGATCACCTGTTTGACTGTGAATTCATAAATGAGTGATTTCAGCCCTGCAGAGGTATCCAACACTGCTGGTAGAGTTATGTAAGTGATGTTTACAGTTCACATCTTATAACACAAAGATCCAATCTAAGGGAAACCACTGCAATTCAATGAATGCCAAATACCAAATAGCGTAGTGTGGTTGTACTACTACATCTATAGGGTACCTTTTGGCATTACGAACAAGAATGAATGGGTAGACAAAATTATAAATGATAGGTGGTTTTGCTGAGGCAAGGGAGCGTGGCAATAATTGAATTCAGGGAGGAGAGATGGTTGCTCTCCCCAGCGCACAACTTGTTCATGATCTGGCAGTGAATTGCTAAAAGCCATTGTGTATTCTGGGAACGAGTGTGTTTAACAAACAGATCTCGCTATTCGCTGAGCGTTTCGCCGTTTAAATTCGAGGACCAGAATGCTAAACTCCAGCGTCCGTTTATTCCCGTGCAGTAGGTTGAAGTGAGTTTGGGAGGGGATTGGGTGCGCATCAGCCCATTCCGTTCTTGTGATTGGTCGGTTTTTCGTGGGCGGTGATCATAGTACCACATGGACGTTGTGCTGCCTGGACTCGCTGGATGCAAGCACTGGCTGACTTGAGTGATGCCGGTGGAACAGCCGCAGATGCCTCTTGACGTTGTTGACCGAGAATACTCTTCACTACTTTAACGCCGTTTAATATAGGGTTCAAACTACCAAGATCCATTCAGCCTTCTCATTTTATCTACCACAGCTTCTGTGTCTTTGTAACTTAATGCACAAAGTAAGTTCCATTACATGTACGCAACGAGTGAGTCAGTGAGACTGATTTGATGGAAACATGAAGACACGCCGAGGAAACGCGTGCATTCTTTGGACTCGGGGTGTATTTGTGGTTGGCATTTTCGTTTCTTTTGCCATCGTGAAAGCAAACCCTCCTATTTATTACGGACAGATTGTGGAGAATGCACCGGCTGATTCTGTGGTGCGCGGGATACTATTGCCTTTTGGAGAGAAATGCCAAGAGTCAGACTGGACTGAAAACCCCGGCACGGCTCTACATGGGACAGACGTTTCTGACTTTCGCCTTGTGTACCATCATGGAAAAGGATTTTCCCTGCTAACCACGAAAACTTTAGACCGAGAGCTGAAACCGAGATATATTTTAAGTGCGCTAGTTCCAGGCTGTTTCAACAGTCCCCTGGAATTGGAAGTTGAAGTGTTGGACGCAAACGACAACAAACCCTATTTTAGAAATGAATTTGAGAGAATAGAGGTAGATGAGCTCACGCCAATTGGCTCCGAATTCACACGCATTCATGCACTTGACAGTGATGCTGGTCGGAACGCCAAAGTCCGATATTATGTGTTCCCTCCCAACAAATACATACACGTTATTCCTAAAACCGGGCAAGTTGTGCTTGTCAATTCTTTAAAAAGTGTGAACAACATAACGACACGCATTTACGCAAGAGATCAAGGAGATGTCTCTCTGGAAAGCGAGCCCCTTGTACTTCAGATTGATGTTCACAGAGCCTTCCCTTCTAAAGTTAGGAAGCCGAGAGCGGTTTCCGAAGACCTGTTCTATACTGTAACAGTTTCAGAAGATGTTCAAATCGGGGACATGATTTTCACCGTTCCTGACCAGAAGTTCGAAAAGAAGTGGTTTGAAGTGATATCAGAAGCTGATGCTCCGGTTCAGATTGAGCGCGACTCGGGTCGGCTGTACTTGGCACAGAGACTGAAGTCCACAACCGAGGTGGTGGTTAAAATTCAGAACATGCGAGGTAAGAAACAAATTACAAATTGCCGATACAAATTGTCTGACTTGCGCTACGAGTTGTCATTTTCGACAAATGTTCGTTTTTCTGTATCTGTAATTGTCCAGACTACTTTATGAAAATATTTTAGGTTAGCGTTCAGAGCCAATATAGGCACAATGCGTAATCACTGGATGAGCGGGTGGCAAATACAAAGCAGTGTCCGTTGATGCTGAGAAAAGCATCCTACTGTTTTGACGACAGTGCGACCACTGTGCCAGTCCTCGCCCACACGCCTTGAGCTGTCGCTGGGTGGCGAACTCCACGAACATTGGCAAATATTTGACAAAGTCAGTCATACGTGTGAATCGTTTAACAGCAAGTTCGTTAGCTGATATATTTTGTGCATATGGATGAACCGGAACATGAAACCAATTTTTGAGAAACTATGGTACTTGAATAGAACACGCCGAGGGAGAGGGTGTATAATTTATTGTCATAGTCAGAGGCATAATGTGAAAGATGCATAGCTATTATGTCCCTAATCTGCGCCGGGAAATGAAGGAGCATGAAAAGTAGCTCGTCATCTGTACTGCAGGGAGTTAATGTGCCAGTTCTACCACTGGAGCGTTTCGCGTCTCCGCCACCTCCCTGCCACTCTGGTGATAGATGTTTACGCCCGACAGGCCAGTAATTGGGTAAACAGGATTAAAGCCTTCAGTTACCTCACGAACACTAAAAGCAAACTCAGTCACCACGTCTGCCGAACACATGAGAGAGATCAGCAAGCACGCTTTGATATTTGTTCGTGGCTTTGCGTAAAATAATTTAAAAAAACACGCATGGTGAGGCGGAAAAGGTCACTGTAATAAGAAACGATCTGATTTTTTTTTGTCTCATTACAACTGCCCCAATATCCAATAGACAAATAAAGTGGTGGGCTGCCAGACAGCCAGACAGATACAGACACACAGAAACACACCAAGAAAGAAAAGTTGTACTTCATGCATTGTACGGTTCCATTGGAGCCTAAGTTATCAAGTCACCCATCCCAAAGTAAATGTTGGTGGAAGGCCTCTAATTAAACCCACGAGTTTCACAGGAGTTGGTGGAGTGGTTTACATAAATGTAAAGCCTCAATCTCCTTAATCAGAGAACCTATGAGTGCTGTTTGTTTGGAGTAATTAAGGATATTTATCCACCTGGAAACACCCAGACGAAACACATGTGGCCTCGGCCGTTTCTCACTGTTGATGTCGCATAGGATAGACTGTTTATGTTTGGGACAGGGCAGTTTGTTTATGTAAGGTAAGGCCAATCCATCATGGATCACGACAGAGTAATCATCTGACACTCTGGTTTAAGTCACCCGCTTTGTGGGTGCTCAGTTGGGGTAAAAAAAAATCAGAGGTGGAAATAAATATGAATCATGACTTTATTTGCTCAGAAAAAGCAGGAAAAAAAACCCCCGTTGCGGGTCATAAAATCTTGCATCTTCAGCGCTCAAAAGCTCATCAGTCGTCCGATGTGGCCACTGGATCGCTCTCGCAACATCTATCGTGCTTAATGTGGACGTTCAGCTGTGGCCACTGGATCGCTCTCGCAACATCTATCGTGCTTAATGTGGACGTTCAGCTGTGGCCACTGGATCGCTCTCGCAACATCTATCGTGCTTAATGTGGACGTTCAGCTGTGGCGGTGCGTGGGCTGCGGCGGAAGCACATCGCCAAGACACGTGTGGATTTGACTAGAAGCACAAGCATTGTCTTAAAAAAGAAACAGCAGCGGAGCGGGCGATGTGCAGACGCAGGGTAGAGCCTGGAGGGAGGCTGTTCTGTGTGGAAGAGTCTGAGTCATTTAGCCAACAACTCGTTTGCTTTGCTTTGTTTTTGCATTCGATGCTTAAAGGCCCCTGATGAAGTTTGAGAAGTTTCACAGTATGAAGCAAATCACTACCCATAACTTATAAAACACACGCACACACATGTACACACACACACACACACACAAATACACACAGACACAAACACACTTATATTTTTTTAAACGCTAAGAAAACAACTCCTTGAACAATACTGTAACACTGGTTTCTGTTTGGTCCCAAGATGCAGTCTGGAGGATTGTTTCACCCATATACACGATTATGGAAGAATGCGAGCCAACGCAAAGGTCTTCTGGGAGATAATTATTCTTGAAACCATTGTCTAGTCTTTTGCTTGCACATGCCGTTTGAGCGTTTTGAAGAGTAATGTTTATTTTCTTCCTGCTCTGAAGCGAAGTTTAGATAAAACAATCCCATCTGCGAACACGGAGCTGGATGTTTTCCCACTCTCTTCTTTCCTCTCTTTCACTCCACCTCTCTGTCTGTCTATCTCTTTGTTTTTGATTTCTGACACTTAATGCTGGTTCTGAAGCACCAGCTGCACAAACTGAGCACACATACATTTCTTTCTTTTCTGGCACTGTTGAAAGACACATAACTGGCAACGGTACACTCCAACATCCAGAAAAATGGGACATTTTAAATTGGTTTCCACTGGCTTAGTCCATTAATTTGTTTTCATTACATCAATAATTTGGGCTTTTGATGCGTTCATATATTTTGCACCATTTGCAATCGGATGAAATTTTGAAATAGCCATATTTGCAAAACAGATTTAAAAAAGGTCTTTTAGATTTTCCCTGTAGAAGACTATTTAAAGGGTCTACTCAGAACACAGAAATTGGTAACATACTGGAAATTCGTAAATTCCGCAAAGAGCTTTGTATCACTATTTTCTATGTGGAACATTAATGGATGCTACTAAGGAACATTTCCCCCCCTATGTAAGCGCATGTGCTCACAATATGCATATGTACTGGAGGGTGCATCAAGCCCTTTGTGTGATTAATATATATGCCCTGTGTTCATGTTTAAGCCGGGCTAATGTGTGTGTTTGGATGCATGCCTGCAGTGGTGTTTAGGAGACACCAGCGTGTGTGTGTGAGTCACCTCGGTGTCGGATAGCATTTAATTAACAAGCCGCTTGCACGGCGGGGGCATAGCCGTTTGTCCAGCACCATTACCATTATGATGCAGCCTCTGTGTGTGTGTGTGTGTGTGTGTGTGTGTGTGTGTGTGTGTGTGTGTGACTCCAGGGCAGTTCTCTAAACCATCACACACACACACTCACACTCACACTCACACACTCACACACTCACACTCACACACACACACACACACACACACACACACACACACACACACACACACACACACACACACACACACCACCCCCAATATCACCACCCCCACCCCTCTAGTCCCCCAAAAGATGATCCCCGCGGTGTCTCGGTGAACTTGGTAAACACTGATAATGGCTGCTGTGCTCTACATACGGAGAGCCCCCTTTCATCCGCGCACCCTCACCAGAGCTTTACTCCCTGCCCAAAGGGATCGCTGCGGCCGTGTACGTTTAAAAGAAATCCGCACAAGGGGGCAAACTTTATCTTCCCTGGAACACTGGAAGACAGAAAATGCTCTAGCATGAAGAGGAGTTTTGCCTGCAGTGCTGGAGAGAATGAGAGAGAGGAGAGAGAGAGAGAGAGAGAGAGTGTGAGAGAGGTGAAATTAAAAAATGACTAGAAACTCATAAAAATGACAAAAAGAAAAACTAAACCTGAGAAAGCACTTCATATACCAACCACAGCCCCACAGATAGACAGCGCAGTTGTTCACAACCGTGCTTCGATTTTTAATGCATGTCACCACATACAGCTTGAAGCCATTCTCCTCAAGCAAGTCTTAGGTCTTGAGTGTCTCACTCAAACCCACTGCTCTCCTGTTATCCCTTACAATAACTTCATCTCATTTAAGCCTGGAACGCCAGGCCATGCCATAAACCAGAGACGGAGCATAATAAACTAAAGGTACCACACAGAGAGAATTATGAGCGGTTAGTTGATGGAAAACTACAAGTAGAACAGTTTTCTACCCACATGTTATCTCTTTTTCGATAAAATGGATGGTTTAAAGGCAGGGTAGTAAACCTCACTCCGAAGTTCTTCACTGATGATGAAGCTTATGGTCATAGTGATAGGAATGTTTGTCTGATCTTAGTAGTATGCTATGGACTTAGTAGAAATATGATGTTTGACATCGGTGCGTGACAAAGGCATGGACATAGGTTTCCTATGCAATGTATTTACATCTTCCAGCTTCATTCAAGAGTCGTTGAAAATGTCTTGTCTTGAAAATTAAGTCGTATTTTATCCACATGTAGTCATTTGGCAGAATCTTTCATCCAAAGCCACTTCTGAGTATAGGCTCTTGGATTTAATCAGTCCTGGATTTGTATCCCTTTGCAAAATACAACCAATGCTAATCTGAAGAAATTAGAAATTATTTCAGTGTTCCATTTACACTGTTTTAAGTGCTATTTATTAGCCACTGACTGCGAGTTTGAGTTTGGTTCAAGATGAACAAAGACTTTATGCCCAGTACTCATGTAGACACAGAGCTCTGTCTCGTCTTCTCGACGTCTTCACTTTGAGACCAAGTGATCTCTCCACCTCACTTTTAGTCCCCCCCCCCCCCCCCCCCCCTGTGGCGGCTGCTTGACACGGTGAGCGTGCTGTCTGTCTGTCTGTAGGTGTAATTAGGCCATGCTCCCTTTCGCACTGCTCAGCCACTCAGAAGAGTGCCCCTTCCTGACTCACCCCCACACACACCTCCTCTCCATTTCCCCTTGGCTCGTCACGTCAAGCCTGGCATGGCTCGGGTGCATGGGGGCCAGCGAAGAGAGGCTGCGTGTGCGCCCAGGTCGCGGAGGAGGCTGTCACTTCCCATTAGCCGGGCTGCAAATGCGAGCGCGCCGGCCACAGCGCGCCGAGGGATCTGATGAGTGAGTGAGCAGCGACGACTGACTGCCAAATCTGCGTCTGAGGTTTTCCAAGGCACCTCAGCAGAGGTGGTCCATTAGTAGGTGGGGGACTGTTGGTCTGGAGTCTGGAGAGTCTCTGTGTGAATGGGTGTGTCAGTGGGGACCTCATCTCCATCGGCAGGTGCCTAGCGCTGAATAGGGGATTAGTGAGCCGTGATTCGATTTAAGGACAATGTCGTGTAATTAAGCATAAGGTCTTTCGTGAATCTAAAACTTGATCTAGGCACAGAGTGTTCTAGTGGTACATTGACTTTGGTTCCTGTAGTGAAGAGGCCTCAAGCTGAGTTTGGCATATTCCCTGAAACAACAGCAGATTTTGTTTAGGTTTGCCATTTGGGCCATATATAGCGGTGTCTGAGTAGAGGTGTCTGATTGGTCACGGCACACTAGGACAAGTGGAACATTCCAGAAGAGAGGGAGTACATTTTTTGAAAGACTTCTAATTCTTATTGTGCATGCCCTAAATAATACAGTGGCTCATCTTATGCCATTGTTCTCTCCTCAGGAACCCATTTTCCTTTTGATGCAAAAGAGAGAGAGAGAGAGTGAGTGTGTGTGAGAGAGAGAGAGCGAGAGAGAGAGAGAGAGAGAGAGAGAGAAAGTCTGCTTCATCCTGTCATCAAATTATAACGGTGGAAAAAGCATGCTTTCCCTCATTTTCTCCGGTTCGGTGCCCGTGAGTGTCAGATTTAGATGACAGACTGAATGCTTGATTGTATTTATTTATGTGTTTGCTTCTCCTCCTCCTCCTCCTCCTCCTCCTCCTCCTCCTCTTCCTCCTGACTGCATTGAGAGGGCTCAGGGGCTCCCCAGACCACCAGCGTCTCACCCGTTTTTATATAAATCTGTGCAATTAGTCCCTCTTCACATCTGTGCACAGCCCCGAGACATGCCTGGGAGTGCGAGAGCACAGAAGAGGCCATTATAGGAACACACACACACACACACACGCACAGGAGATTTCACTCAAGCCACGAGTGCTGAACAGAGGGTTACGATGAGAGAGAGAAAAAAAGATAGATAGATAAATAGATAGACAGAGAGAGGGTGAGAGAGAGATAGAAAGAGATTAAAGAAAGCAAGTTTTTATTATGCCTGTGCATGTTTACTAGTGTGTGTGTGTGTGTGTGTGAGAGTGTGTGTGTTTGGCTGTGTGTGACTATGTGTGATTGTGGGTGGTGGGGTAGACGAAGCTGCAGGATATAGCACTGTGAGGATGCAGAAAGGCATTATGGAATGATCTTTTTTGGTGGCAAATGAACCCCCGGAGAAGGGCTGTGGTCAGTTTGAATCAGGGGGACTTGTGCTCGAGCATGGAAAGCACAGTTGGAGGGGAGGACACACACTAGTACTGGGGCAATGTGTGTGTGTGTGTGTGTGTGTGTGTGTGTGTGTGTGTGTGTGTGTGTGTGTGTGTGTGTGTGTGTGTGTGTGTGTGTGTGTATGTGTGTGTGTTTGAGGGGGGGGATTTTTGCGCTGGGCTATAGCCGCATGTAGCCATGCGTGTTTTGTCCAGCAAGCGACGGGGTGCGATGTGAAGCATCGGTCTCTGTCACAGGCCAGTGAGGCATGGTGCCGCTCGTCACCGAGAGCCCTAATGATTGCTCACTTTCCATCGCCACGTCGCTCCGAGGGCCTCGGTAATGGGCTCACAGCACCCCGACCCACCCACGTCTGAAATAACCCGTTTTCTCTCTCTCTCTATCTCTCTCTTTCTCTCTTTCTCGCTGTCTCTCTCTCTCTCTCTCTCTCTCCCTCGCTCCTCTTTCCCTCTCTGTCCTCTCGTCTTTGGTAAAAATAAGCATTTCTCGCAGTGGAATGTGACAATCGGAGATGCTTTGTGTGTGTGTTTGACGGCTGACTCTCCTCCGAGAGGAGCTGTAAATGAGGGTACTCCATCAAAGCACCGCCATGTTTCTCTGCTGCTTTCTCCTTTCACTCTCACTTCTCCAGTCCTCCTCTTTTTTAACGTTCTCTCCCCGCGGCCTCTTTCGATCTATCCCTCTCGTTCCCCTGTTTTGCCTGCTCCCTCTCTCTCTCTCTCTCTCTCTCTCTCTCTTCTCTCTGTCTCTCTCTCTCTCTCTCTCTCTCTCTCTCTCTTTCTCTCTGTCTGTCTCTCTCTCTCTCTCTCTCTCTGTCTCGCTTGTTTTTGATCTCTTTGTCCACAGCCCCTCCTTAGTTAATTGAACTTCATGCCACGGCAGCTTCCACCCCACCATTGTGTTATAATAGGTTATTGACAGATATGCAGGGTGGCCCAGGGGATGGCCTTTTTAATGATGAAGTAGGACAAGGTCATTTGAACCCTCCCTCACTATCCCCCCCCCCCCCCCCCCCCCACATCCACCACTGCCACATGCCCCAACCCACAACCCAGTATGCAGCACCCCCCCCCCCCCCTCCACCCACCCACCGACTCTTTGACAATCTCCCTATTGGCCTCATGGTTAACTGTTTTGGAGGGCAGCCCCACCAACTCCAATTCAGCCACCACTTTTGATCTTAATTGTTAAATTGGACACGCTCGCGAGGATTTTTTGTTCATTCCTGTGGAAGAGTCTTCTCTCCCTTTCCACCCCCCTCTCTCTCTCTCTCTGTGTTTCTTTTTCTTTTTGTTGAAAATCCCTTTTTTTTCAGTCGAAGAGGAAATTGCTCTCGAAACGCTCTCAATTTAAACTGAGTGATCTGGGATTTCAGCAGCAAATTTGTTTATCAAAGTAAGCGATTGGCGTTTCCCGGGTGGTGATTGAAGTGCTATCAGACAGAGAGGAGAAAAGTGTGTGTGTGTGGATGT
>NC_045162.1:27348479-27358693 GCF_900700415.2 Clupea harengus | reverse complement strand
TCTCCTCTCCTCCCTCTCCTCTCCCCTCTCCTCTCCTCTCCTCTCCTTCTCTCCTCCCCTCCCCTCTCCTCTCCTCCCCTCTCCCCTGGCTGGTGTGTGGTTGATAGCAGTGCTGTGGGTGTGGCAGCAGGTTGGAGGGGTGTGGTGCTCCTCTTCTGAGCACAGCCCCAGTGCTGAGCAGAGACCCGAGTCTGACGACCGGAGTCTGACGACCGAGTCTGACTCTGGCTCAGGAAGCAGCCCCCGCCACCCAGCACATGCAGTTTGAAGCAGATAAGACAGTAATTAGATCATTTAATATGTTCACACACAGATGCTGTTGTTTGGCTTGGCCCAGCGCAGTGGCAAAGATAATCCCCCCAGCTTCTCTCTCCCTCGCTCCCGCTCCTTTTTTCCTCTCCCTCCCTCCCTCCCTCCCTCCCTCCCCCCTCTGTTTCTGTTTCTCTCTCTCTCTCTCTTTCTCTCTTTCTCTTCTCTCTCTCTCTCTCTCTCTCTCTCTCTCTGTATATTCCCCCTCCTATCTTGGACTCAAATGAATGAAAGAATAGTGCGTGACGGGGGATTTATTCATTATGTAGCCAGACTGCGTCCATGACCCAAATACTCATCTCACTGTTGTGAATGAACACCTGGGTCTCCAAGCCCTGCACCCCAACAGGACCCACACCTGCACCACACACACACACACACACACACACACACGCACACACATTCAAGCAATCATGCTACATAAACACACACACTCACATACACACAAGCAATCACGCTACATACACACACACACACACACACACACACACACACACACACACACACACACACACACACACACACACACACACTTTCACACACACAAACCAATCATTCACAAAACATTCTTGCTTCTAAAGCCACACATGAAGTCACACGATCCACAGACACGTACACAAACACACACACACACATGCATGCAACCCTGCAAACACACATGCACAAACTATAACACACATGCACAAACACATGCGTACACACACACACACACACACAGACATCCGGCACCAGCTCCTCTCCCTCAGTGACCCTTGTCTGATCATGTTGCGGCGAGCTGACACACACACACACACAGGCCGGTGATGTGGCCTGACAGGTCCCCGGGAGAGCCGTGACCAGGAGAACGGCACACAGGGACGATCAACACGTGGAAAGTTCCTGGACGGATGAGTGGTAGATGGGAAATCAATATTATGTAAGAGCGATGGTGAAAAACATCCCTCTCCTAGGTTACTATTGATTTGGCACGGGGAGGGACCGCAACAGAGTCATAGACCATCATTTGCATACCGCTTTGCAGAGCGCTCCCCCCGTTTGAACTTCGCCAACTTCAAAGAGGGGGGAATGAAGTGCCAGAGAAAAAGGCACTCGTTTAAAGATTTAAAGGCTGCAGAAATCAATTAAGCAAATATGCAAAGAGCCCTTTTGGGTTCTCGAAACACGGCGTAAAAATCAACAAACACGGCTGGGTTTGAGATTTTCACGTTCAATTCCAGGGCTGTCGCTTGCCGCGATGCAAGCACAGAGACAGGGTAAAGCACCTCATAAAGATTAATTACCTGCTTTATCAGAGCCCTCCTTCCCGATTACTAAATCAACACCTACACACACACACACACACACACACACACACACACACACACACACACACACACACACACACACACTTTCTGTTTGGTGTGTGTTTACGAGGTAAATGGCCCATGGGAGAGGACTGTTTCATTCATACATTAATAGGGCAGGGAGATGAAAGTGGATCACTTTAATGAATACTCAAGAAAAGACCTTGAAGTGTGAACAAACCCACGGCAAATGTTTTTTCGAGAAAGTACCATAGTTTAAAAGTGCATTTCAGTGTTTATTTACTGCATAAGTGTGGGTACAGTGCTCAGTTGAAAGTTGTTGGCTATTGATAATGGTTGGTGGCCCGACTGTGTCTCAGGAGTGCCTCAGATGAAAATTTCAGTTATTTTCAAAAAAAAAGGGATAAATCTTTTGACTAATTAAACGCCCACCGGAATACACATCAAAAGAGCGCCCCAATCAAGTATTTGTGGGCGGAGAAAACTGTCACTCTGCAACTCCAATTAAAAACCCAAAGATTCTCCTCCATTTTTTTTTTGGAACACGGTGTGAGTCGCCATGAAGGCAAATGTTCCTTTTAAGGAGAGCAGAACCACATTTTTGTGGAGGAAAGAAACACACACACACACACACACACACACACACACACACACACACACCAACCAAGGCTCCCATTCCCCCTAACGACGCAGGTTCTGACTCTGTTCAGAGTGGCCCCTCTGTGGAGGCTCCCATGCTGTTGTCACCTGATGGCAGAGCAGGTCAAAAGTAATTCACTCCATGCATTCCTGGTCAGATGTCAACTTAATGGAAGGCAGTTAACTCTCTCTCTCCGTTGTAAAGGGCACAAAAAAAAGGAGCAGAATGTCTTCTGTGATGGGTGGGATTGGATGACGACAGCTGGATGAAGCCTCAAAGCCCCTCAGAGAGATCTTGGGAAAATCGAGCTGAGCAGCGGGGGGGGGGGGGGTCAATGCACTCAGGCGTCGACCTTTCTGTCTTGACGTGCCGATGTGGTCATGTGACAAGAGTGATGACATTGCTGATTGCCCCCACCTCTCATGCCAGCAGTAGGGACGTTTGAGGTGCATTGCTGTGCAATTGTACCCACTTAGGCCCTGAAAATGGTGTTATTAACCCAAGGCAGTCAGAGCAGGAGAGGCTGTCCCTGACGACTAAAGGAGAATCTCTGACACCCACGCAACTGTCTGAGCATCAAAGTGAATGCCACTCACACACACCTCCTCCTCTTCCGTTCCCCTGTCCTCTCTCTCTCTCTCTCTCTCTCTTTCTCTCTCACACACTCTTTCTCTCTGTCTCTCTCTTTCCCACTTTCTCAGTCTCACTCACCAATTTCCCACTCCCACTTTATATCTTTTAAATTCTCGTCCCTTTTCATCCAATTTGCCTTATCTCCTTTTGTCCAATCTCCTCTTCTATCTATCATACATGCCTCTTTCTCTTTTACTCTCTCTCTCTCTCTCTCTCTCTCTCTCTCTCTCTCTCTTTTTCCTTCCCTCAGTCTTTTTAATCTCCCCCTCTTTTGTCTTCTTTGCACTGTCAGTCCTCATGAATGCTTTTATCCTCTCGCCCTCTCGCCTTCGGTGTCCAATCAGGTTCTGCGCCCTCCACATCTGCCCATCCATCCATCCATCCATCTACCACACTCGCCCACTCACACACTCGCTCGCCCGCTCACTCACTCTCTTTCTAACTCCCCCATCTCTCCCTGTCACCTCATCACTGTGTGATGTGAGGTGGGGGGCCTGCAGTCTGATCAGGCAGGCATTACTGGCAAGTCCCACTGCCCAAGCGGCTCCCCCCTTTTAACACCTAACTCAGCTATTTTATGTGCAGACCCCAGGTAATGACATTCCATTTTCCCAAACCGGGCACCTCATCTCCTCTCTCTTAGAAGTGATCCAGTGTGTGGATGTCGAAGTAAAAAACGAATGGCTCAAGGCTACTTGGCTACTCTCCCAAGACTTTGCCGAGCATCTCAATAGCAATGGAGTGTTAATGGGAGGGGAGCTGTCCCGTCGTCAGATGTCCAATCATCTCGCAGGAGCGCAGGCAGGAAGTGCACCAGTTCTCAAACAGAACCATATGTCAGTCAGGCTGGCTGTGCTCAATCCGTCGCAGCACCCGCAACATCAAATGGTCCGCGTTAAACTCGAGACTCTGGCGTGGCTAAATTTATTAGCAGAGACGTGATGTGAGATACATAAAATCAGTGTTGCTTCCACAGCGACCGGATCCACGTCAGCCCATGAAATCATGAAATAGAACCAGGCTCTGTTGAAAGAAACCAAATGTCCCCCCCCCAACACCACACACACACACACACACACACACACACACACACACACACACACACACACACACACACACACACACACACACACACACACACACACTCACACACACACACACACACACACACACACACACACACCACACACACGCACGCACGCACGCACGCACGCACGCACGCACGCACGCACGCACGCACGCACGCACGCACGCACGCACGCACACACACCCACACACACACACACACACACACACACACACACACACACACACACACACACACACACACACACACACACCCACGCACGCACGCACGCACGCACGCACGCACGCACGCACGCACGCACGCACGCACACACACCCACACACACACACACCACACACACACACACACACACACACACACACACACACACACACACACACACACACACCCTTTCAGAATGGGTCCATCTATCACTGGGGGGCAGATTCCGACACTAAAGGAAAGCGACAAAAAGCTCAACATGAAAAGGAGAAGCTTTGATGCAGCCGTTTCCCCTCTCTCTCTCTCTCACTCTCCTCAGCTCAGCACTCCATCTGTGTGGTGGCCGTTAGTTTGGATACTTTTGCTTTGGGGAGGGGTTGCTGTTCATTTCTGGAATTTCTACTCTGATTACATCACCTCATCAGTCCGGCTTCTCACTGACTGAACTGAGCGATGAATAATTAAGAGTTTTGATTTCATGATGTTTTAATGGCCCCTCAACAACACATTCCAGCCCAATAAAGCTCCTTTTCAAATGAGCTACCCTGAGAGTCTGTGCTCTGGAAACAGACGCTGAACAGAAATAACATGAAAAAAAGCGTGTGTGCATTGAATGTATTGCAGTCTTTGGATGGAGGTAATATGTTGGTGAATTTGGAAGCTCGTTTTGAGGATGTTTTTCTGGGTCAGCGTGATGAGCAGGCCTTGGTCCCGTCTGCATGGGCGTGACGAAATGGGGGCCGGCCCCAGATTCGGGGTGCTCGGACACTTGATTTATGAACAGGCATGGCTAGCCCGGTGAGAATGGCAGGACCCCTCTTAATGAGTGGCCTGTATAAAGTAGGTACCCTCCCACCCCCTGCCTTGTCCAGACCCCCCCCACCCCACCAAGCGTTTCAAAAGGAGTTGCAAAGGTCTTGTCCACACCTGAGCTTCACAAGGGTTTCCTCTTGACCCCTGACCCCTCAGGCAGTCCTGCTGCTGGAATCGGGTTACCCCCCCCCCCCCCCCCCCCCCCCCCCCCCCTTCAGCGAGCTCATCGGGTTACCTCCTGCCATCACTCTCTCTTTATTACCTCCAGAGAGTCTGTGAGAATCACCACTGGGAAAAGCATAGGGACTTCCATGGATAGTTGAGAAGGAGCATTTATCATAGACTTGTTTCATCTTTTATGAGTCTGTGCCTCTTCCACTGTACAGTTGCGGCACTCTTAATCTGCATGGAAGGGACCAAGAATAACTGCGAAAACATGGTGCTCACAATTAGGGTGACATGAGTCGTTCTTTTACTAATGCAAACCAACATTAATGGGAACGTGATTATTATTATTATTTTTTTTTGTATTTCTCTGCAAAGTGCATCTTTTAGATCCCTGTCTGGTGTGGGTGGGCACTTGCATCTCCTCTGTTTGGGCTGCCCACTCCCCGCTGGGCATCTCTGAGTGCGTCGTCTCTGATCGCGGGTGAACGGCCATGCTGTGCTCAGAGGTGTCCAGGCCTCATCTGTAAGTCATCGAGCTGTGCTGGTCGAGTCAGAGAGGTTTTGTTTCTTTCTTTCTTTCTATCCAAAGTGAGGGATGAATGCGACAGCGCCGTACTGGCTTCCCTCTCTCCTCATTTCCCTCTCTCTCTCTCTCTCTCGTCCCTCCTCTCTCCCCTCTCTCTCTCTCTCTCTCTCTCTCTCTCCCTCTCTCCTCATTTCCCTCTCTCTCTCTCTCTCGTCCCTCCTC
Source organism: Clupea harengus (assembly GCF_900700415.2). Classification (NCBI taxonomy): domain Eukaryota; kingdom Metazoa; phylum Chordata; class Actinopteri; order Clupeiformes; family Clupeidae; genus Clupea; species Clupea harengus. The sequence goes on along the minus strand of NC_045162.1, from coordinate 27,352,790 downwards.
TCTCCCTCCGCTTTCCCCCTCTCTCTCGTCCCTCCTCTCTCCTCATTTCCCTCTCTCTCTCTCTCTCGTCCCTCCTCTCTCCCTTCCGCTTTCCCCCTCTCGTTTCTCCTCTCGTTCTCTTCTGGTTCTCCTACGTGAGGGCGTGGAGGCCTGGGGACTGCGCAGCCTCCTATCAGAAACTTTCATCTCCCGCCGCTCACTGTTCTCATTTAAAAAGTGCCGTTGTCGCCTCCTGATAGCACTTTTGCAGTAGACATGTCCCTGGCATCAATAATGCAGCCTTCAAATAACACGCTGTTCATTACAGGGATCAGGGATTCTCTTCTTAAGAACTCCATCATTTCTTTTTCTTTTTCCCAACATTCTCCCTCTCTCTTTCTCTTTCTCTCTCTCTCTCTCTCTCTCTCTATCTCTCTCTCTCTCTCTCTCTCTCTCTCTTTCCCTACGTACACTAGGGGAAGCTTGGCATATTTTTCTTATTTCATTTTTTTATTTTATAATCCACTTAGTTAGAACACTGCAGTAAATCCAGGACTTATAGAAATAGGGCTGCTGCTCTTTTTCTCTCCGCCCGCTGACGGGAAGCCTGTTAAGAGTGTGTCTCATGGCGGGCCACGTTAGACACGCTCTTGCGCTATCTGGCGCCTGGCGGAAAGTTCTGGTCCAAGAACGCCGGCGAACCAAAAAAGTCCTCTCTCCCAGGCTGGCAGCACTCCCGAGAGCCCAGAGGAGAACTGAAGGGGGGCCGCAGTCCCTCACGCTTCCCAAGAGCCGATCCACAGGGAGGGTTTCCCCCTCAGGTTTGCCCTGTTTGACCTTTGAACCCCAGAGGTGTCAGAGACACTCGTCCCCCCCCCCCTCCCCAGCCCCACCAAGTAGCACCCCCGCAGGAGGGGAAATAAGGAGCACATGGGTGTGGGTGAGTGAATGGCAGAGTCTCACCGGAGGAGGTGAGCTTTGCTGAGCTTGTTTACTCCTCTCCTCTTCTCTCCCCTTCCTCCCCTCCCTGCCTCTGAAAGCAGGTTAGTCCTGGGGGTGAGACCTTTAATGATATTTTGGAGAGCTCTGTGGAGAATGGGGCCTGTGGAGGCGGAGGGGATGGACTGGGCTGGGTTGCTCCAAAAAAAAAAAACATTTTGTTCCACTCGAGTACTCTGCCAACTATATATTACCCATGAGTTCCACTTCTTGGTTGGAGAACTCTGCTGGCAAGCAGGTCCAGATGGTGGCTGAGAACGGCGTCCAGTTCATGAACCTGAAATATTTGCCTCTGTCCGTAGCTCAAAGGAAGTAGAAACTCTCTATAAAAACATGAAACTAGAATCTTTTATTATATCAAGAGCTTGTCTCTCAGGGCTTAACTCTTTCCTGATTACCTTAGGACCCACTGAACCAAGGATCAGTAGAACATGTTTGAGGTTTCTTATGTCAAGAGTTGTACATGCATTTTCAGTCATAAAAGAATCCTTTGTGTTGTCAGAGGAAAAGCCACTTCCATGTAAAACTTTGGCCTTTTAAACGTGTCTTTGGCGTGTCTAACGTGGTCCGCCATGAGACACACTCTTAACAGGCTTCCCGTCAGCGGGCGGACAGAAAAGAGTAAAGTCTCATAAAGTCATAAAGACACAAACCCTAACCCAAGAGAGCATTTCCAGGGATGCAGCGGGCGGACCAGCAGGGCGTCAGAGGCTGATAGAGACTTACCTTCTCTCACAGTCTCTTCACCGGCTGCCTGCATCGCTCCCTACAGACTCCCAGTGAACCCTCTCCTCCCCCTCCTCTGACTTACTCCTCCAACCATGGCCACCAGTGGGCCGCAGATCAGCTGGCAGTAACTCCACCAAACAACTCCAACCGAGTCTCCAGTGCAACCGTACCATGAGATATTGGACCTAATTACCGCAGGTCCTCCACAACCATAAAAGAAATCTCTGTTTAATTATTAAAATCTGATTTTCTGAGTCTGTTTTCTCAACGCGAAGTGGTTATTTGTTGTGGGAGAGGGGGCGTTAGCGTAGCTTCCCTCTGTTTAATGCAGATAAAAGCTGATTAACTGGTGCTCAGCATTAAAAAAAATCATGCAGGGGAGCTAATGGGGAGTTGTGTTAGCAGGCTATTACCGGCACTTTCCATGTGATCCATAGGCAAAACCTAATTTCCAGTCGCACTATTTCACGAAAAAAGAGCTAATTGTGACAATGGCGCGCTAGCGCATGGGAAAGGCCAGCGATGCACTCTGAATTGTAAAGCAGCCCATTTAAAGCAGCTCAAAACAGCATTCCAAGTGCCATGCTCCTCCTGTAGTGTGCGGATCTCCAAGGAGCAGTAGACCTTCTGCCAAGTTTGGCTGGCTGGCTGTGAGATGAATTTGTGAGGGCTGCTGTTTGTTGCATGCCACGCAAGTGTGTTTATTGTGTGTAGCATCTTGTTAAAACCCCCTAGTGTCATGTTATATGGAGATATATTCTGGCTTCCGAAGCGGCAGAAAACGGGTGGCACTGCTGTTTTTTTCCATCTGTTTATTTGCTCACTTCAGTTGTTAGAGACAACTTTAGCAGTACATCCGTGGATGGATTTGTTTACATGTGTTACTCTGGAACCATATTTTTATTCCATCTTTTTATTCCAACACCGATGAAAAACATAAATTCCCTGTTTTGTACATACCATGTATGAATATGAAATGTTTTGGAGTGTAGTAGGAAACGAATGGTTTAACTGCATCATCACGACTGGAAAAAAGAACGGTAAGCAACTCTGCTTGTTAGCATAAACACACAAAAACACACACACACACAGACACACAAACATATGTGCACACACACACACTTATCACAGGAGGTGACAGATCTCCGATGAGGCCTTTTCAGCACCCATTCTGTCCGATCCCAGTGGACACAGGTGACGGTGCCACCATCAACACCTCTCTCACCGTGTGTTTAAGTAATGACCCAATGGGGGGAGCAAACACACACCACCTGCACCTCAGACACACATGCAAGTGTGACCGTCACTCCATGTGTTTGTGTGTGTGTGTGTGTGTGTGTGTGTATCTGAAGTGTATTCTGTTCATGTGTACTCACAAACTGCCATGTGTGGCACTGTAGACACACTCATACAAACACAAAACCACTTACACACACACACACACACACACACACAAACTCAGGCATACCCTCACACCTACTGAAATCAAGGCTGACACTGAGCTCTGACATTGACCTGAGTGTGTGGTGTGTTTGTCTCTGTGTTTACTCTAATGTGTGTGTGTGTGTGAACTGCCCCATTGCTCCAGTCTCACTTCTATCAGGGGAGAGGGCAGTCAGGACTAAAAACACATGCCTCCGGACCTCTCAATCCCTTCCTTTAAGCTAATTAATAAGAGCAATAATAAACATCCCTCCTCCATTCAAATACACTAAAACCTGGCAAACAAATGCACACTTCGTTAGCCTGTGCATGGTGGTGGTGGTGGGGTGTGGGGTTGGGGGGGGGGGGCACATGGGACTAACAGTAGACTCACAGAGAGTCAGAAGAGGCTTTTTGTCCGAACAGATGAACATTGTAGTCCCCTGACATTAGAGCCACAGTCTAATGACAAAAGCTTGTCTGCAGTCGTCCGTTTTGTGTTGCCCTCTTTCCCCTTCTCTTTTCCTTTCCTCAAATGGGTTCAGTTAGTCAACCACCTAAAAGAGATAAGTGAAATTCATTTAGTGCCACAGGATTTGATTTTTCCTTTCTACACGGTTTGGAACGCTTTTTCCCCCTCTCTTTTCAGGCTGGCACCCATAGGAGACGGCCATGTTCAAGAATCCTTTCGTACCCCCTGCTAAACATTCACTTTTAATTACGGCAGGAGAAGTCAATTCTCAGGTTGAAATGGCATCTCCGAAAAGGAGCGTGAAATTGCCACCGTGTATCTGTGGGGATGTTGGGGGGGGGGCGAGGAGGGGGTGTTATCTCAGGCGAGCTTTAGCTGAACACACATATTTGCAGTGAGTAACAAGTCCAACCTTTGAAGTTTTCCTCCTAGCGAGCGCAAGGGCCCCCTTTGATGTCCCCCCCCCCCTCCCCCTCCACCACCTCTCCTTTTCTCTCTTCTCTGCCTGGTGTGTTTCTGTGGGAAGAGAGCAGAGAGAGCGAGAGACAGACAGAGTCAGGGATGGAGAGAGAGGGACAGAGAGAGAGAGAGGGTTGCTGGATGTAGAATACATTAGATCCCTGCTGGCCCCGAAGTGCACAGAGATAAAAGACAATGTGGTATTCCATCTCACCCTGTGAATGACTGCTGCTCCCACCCACAGCACTAAC
>NC_045162.1:27338479-27340979 GCF_900700415.2 Clupea harengus | reverse complement strand
ATGCAAGAGAGAGAGGGAGGGAGGGAGGGAGGGAGAGAGAAAGAGCCCTGAAACCAAGAGAAGGGAGGGAGGGGAAAAATGTAGAGGAAGTAAGGAAGAGAGAGACTCGCAGATGTGGAGAGAATAGAAATATGTACTGTATATAGGAAGAGAGAGAGAGAGAGAGAAAGAGTGGGTGAATGTGTGAGAGAGAGTGAGTGAATGTGTGAGAGAGAGTGAGTGAATGTGTGAGAGAGACAGAGAGAGAGAGAGAGAAAGAGTGGGTGAATGTGTGAGAGAGAGTGAGTGAAAGAGTGAGAGAGAGTGAGTGAATGTGTGAGAGAGAGTGAGTGAATGTGTGAGAGAGAGTGAGTGAATGTGTGAGAGAGAGTGAGTGAAAGAGTGAGAGAGAGTGAGTGAATGTGTGAGAGAGAGTGAGTGAATGTGTGAGAGAGAGTGAGTGAATGTGTGAGAGAGAGTGAGTGAAGGAGAGAGAGTGAGTGAAAGAGTGAGAGAGAGTGAGTGAAATGTGTGAGAGAGAGTGAGTGAAAGAGTGAGAGAGAGTGAGTGAATGTGTGAGAGAGAGTGAGTGAATGTGTGAGAGAGAGTGAGTGAATGTGTGAGAGAGAGTGAGTGAATGTGTGAGAGAGAGTGAGTGAATGTGTGAGAGAGAGTGAGTGAATGTGTGAGAGAGAGTGAGTGTATGTGTGAGAGAGAGTGAGTGAATGTGTGAGAGAGAGTGAGTGAATGTGTGAGAGAGAGTGAGTGAATGTGTGAGAGAGAGTGAGTGTATGTGTGAGAGAGAGTGAGTGAATGTGTGAGAGAGAGTGAGTGAACAAGGGAGGAAGAGTGAATGAGTGAATGACACCCACGCTCTCCAACTCTGCGGGGCACTAAGGTGGCGCTCCTGCTCCTGCTCCTGCTCCTGCTCCTGCTCCTGCTCCAGGAGGTCCATGCCCACCTCTGGAGGGGGTCGCTCCCCACCCTGATTGCCAATCTGAACTCCGAGAGCCTCACACCTCTCATCTGTGCTTGTGGAGCCCACTGAAATGGGTGGCGATCGCTGTCACCCACTCCACAGATTCATGTTGCTCTCTCCTGCTTCCCATCTCTACTTCCTCTCGCCCCCCCCTCCCCCCCTCTCTCTCACTCTCTTTTTTCATCGTTGTTTTGTTTTAGTCAGTGATTTTTGTGCGTTTGCGACCGTTTGACCATTCCCTTCACTTGCCTAGCCTGTTCATTTATATTCCTATTCCGTGTTGTTTGGTGTTAATTGATGTCATATTTCATTCTCGGGCATTTCCTCGTGTCCCTTTCTTAATGTATTTTTCCTTCCCTGTGTTGTTGCTGCTGCTAGAATTGACATCATTTCCATAGCAGTTTTTTTTTTTAACCTCGTCAGCTATTCCCCCAGGCTCTGCCTCACAAGCAACTCTTTGTTCCTCTTCCCTTTTTTTCAATCTTTTTTTTTTTTATCTCCAGTTGATGGTTTATATGAAGCATGAGAGAAGGCCTTGACTGCAGGAGAAGTCTCCATTCATCTCACCTGCTATTCATCCATTCGTTCTTCCATTAATTCATCCTCCTTTTCATCCATACACCCGTTAGCATTCAGTCTATTCAGATTGTCCCTATTGAAAAAGCCCTACTTGTGTACGTATGCTTTGGATGCACTTTGGATGTAGTTGTCTGTTACTATCTGTACAACAGCTTTGTGGCTCCACAGCGGTGTTTAGATACAGCCTGTTTGGATGGGGAAAGCATAAAAACCTTGGAGCTTGTAGAGAGTCTTCGAGATGATGGCCCCCTTTTATTTCGATGTGCGTGGTTGCCTCTCCATCCATCTATCTTTCTATCATCCATCTGTCTTGTCCATCCATCTGTCCACGTGTCTTTTCATACCCTGTCTGAAAGGAAAGCCTACAAGAGACACACACCGAGTCGTCACCCCGACATGCCACTGTTATTATTACGGTCAAAAACAGTCTTTGTGTTTGGTCTCTTGAGTCTGAAGTGTCTGGTTGAGAAGGGGTTTCAGGGGTCTCTGGTGACCAGTGTTGCTCTGCTGATGTGATGGAGTGCGCAGAGGACTGGGCGGAGATGCACCTCAAAATGCCCAGGCTTCAAATCCCCTTGGACATCCAGACATGCAGACATGCAGACATGCATGTCACTGGGCTTTCAGACCACCCTTAGGGCAAAGGTGCGTTTCTATTTGTGTGTGTGTGTGTGTGTTTATGTGTGGGTGTGTGTGTGTGTGTGTCTGTGTGTGTGTGTGTGTGTGTGTGTGTGTGGTGTGTGTGTGTGTGTGTGTGGTGCATTGGTGGCTGGTGTTTGAGGTGTATCCCGGCTCCATGGCCCACATGCGCCAGTCCATGGTGCCCACTTCCAGGTGATGGCTGGCCCCACGTCTGAGTCGATATCAGTCGCCCTCCATCGTGCCTCCTCCTCCTCTTCCACCTGACCTGGCACACCTCTCCCCCCTCCGGTTCACCAAACCAGCCGCTCCACACACCCCTCA
>NC_045162.1:27323479-27325979 GCF_900700415.2 Clupea harengus | reverse complement strand
AAACCCAGAGAGTATGTGTTTAATGAAACAAAGTGAACGGAGGCTGGGGGACCAGCAGCTCTCTGTCAATCACAGGTCTCCGTGGTGAATAAGCATGGCGTGGGTCATGTGGTGCTGATGGCTAGCGGGCAGAGAGAGAGAGAGAGAGAGAGAGAGAGAGAGAGAGAGAGAGAGAGAGAGAGAGAGAGAGAGAGCCAGGGCTAGCTGGAAGATGGATGTTCGGCAGGTCTGCTGGGCTTTTTCCTGACGCAAGCACAGCAGGTCCGGCTGAAATTCTTCCTGGGACAGGGTTGGTGCCTCAGTCTTATTGCCTCAATATCCCTGGTGGCGTTGTGCACCTTACTGAGGCTATAGTGAACATAATCTTCACTTCCGACACTCTTTAGTTCTTTACCTTCCACCATTAAAGTATGTCTGTTCCATGGGCCACTAGCATTCGGCCAGTTTTCAACTTAAAGAAGAACCTCTGAAGGAATGTCCTCTTTAGATCCTTTGTGTCCCAGGCATTTTCACATAGTTATTAAGCACCAGTGCCCAATGAAACTTGCCCTCCGTGTAGGTGAATATAGTGACAAACCCACCCACCCACCCACCCCGTACTCCCCCCAAACCCCCAACTGCCCCCTCCCTTACCAAGCCCGTCTGTGGCGGAATGTTCTGGCACTTCTCCCTCTACCCGCTGTTTCTGCTATTATTCAAACCTTGTTGTGCAGCGTGAGTTCCCAAAGGCAAACGCGCATCAATCATCGCTAATCCTCCTCTCTGTAGAATGGAGATAAATAATGCACTACACTCTTCTGATATATGTAAAAATTACGCATGGTGTCTACGGGCTTCGGGGTGGCGAGGGGGGGGGGGGGGTTGCAGTATTACAAAAATGAACAGAAAAGCTGAGGGCCCATTGCATTTATTTTTAAACTAATATGCAAAATCCCCCACCTTCTCCCCTCTATGAAAGTATGCAGAAGGGACAAAGCAGGCATGGTTTATTAGAACTGTTTGTTAAGAAAAGGAGGAAAAACAACACTGGTCTATCAGGTGCAAACATGCCAGAGATTTTGGAGCTAAACAAACAAACCAAAACCCCATAGACCTTAACTGAGCTGGAAATGAATTGTGGATGTTTGTGGACGGACAGAAAGCCCTCGCTGCCTGTAACCAGAGGGTTTGCATTTTTTATAATTTAAGGTAAGGTAATGGAAAGGTGCTCTGCTCTCTCTCTCTCTCTCTCTCTCTCTCTCTCTCTCTCTCTCACTCTTTCTTTGTCCCTCTTTTCCATATCCTGGTGAATTATGGAAGAATAATTGATAGGTAAAAAAGAGGAGGTGGGGGTTTCCATTTAATCATTAGCACTGTTTTTGTTAGGACTCCGCTGACCTCAGCGGAGGTGTTGAATATTAATCGAGTGAATTATAAAACTTAGGAGAGCTTTAATGGTCTGGTTCCAGGGACCTGAAGACCCCTTCAACAGCGTTGCTCTCGCAGTTTCCCTCTCCCTCGCTCCATTCTTTTACTTTCTCACTCTTTCCCTCTTCTCTCTTTATCTCTCACTTACTTTCTCTCCCCCCACCCCCACTCGGTCGCTTCTGTGTTTCAGCCGAATACATTATGTTTGCGCGTGAGTGGAAGCAATGCATTAAAAGAGCTGATTAATCCAGCGGGCTTCGGCTGCAATTGTCCTGAGCGACAGGACGGTTTGAAAGGTCTCGGCTTGGTTGGGAAACCTGCAAACAAACACAACCTCCCCCAACAGCTCTCCCTTTCAGCAGCCACCCCGGCACATCAACACTCAGGTCACTCTTTCAGTTGCACACACAAACAGACACACATTCAGAAGGAGCCAAACACACACAGAAACACACACACACACACACACACACACACACACACACACACACACACAGAAACACACACACACACACAGACACACACACACACACACACACACACACACACACACACAGACACAGACACACACACACACACACACACACACACACACACACACACACACACACACACACACACACACACACACACACACACACACACAGACACAGACACAGACACACACACACACACACACACACACACACACATACACACACACACACACACACACACACACACACACACAGACACACACACACACAGACACAGACACACACACACACACACACACAGACACAGACACACACACACACATACACACAGACACAGACACAGACACAGACACAGACACAGACACACACACACACACAGAAACACACACACACACACACACACAGACACACACACACACACACACACACACACACACACAGACACAGACACAGACACAGACACACACACACACACACACACACACACACACACACACACCACCCCCCTCCCACAACCGTTACATTAATAGAGGAGGTACTCCAGCCACAAGGCCAGGCCTCTCACGGTGGGGCGGGATTGTGTGTAAAACAAAGACACTCTCCGTCCCTGTGGAGGC
>NC_045162.1:27300979-27303479 GCF_900700415.2 Clupea harengus | reverse complement strand
TGCAGACACTCAAAGAGATGGGGCGAATAGAAAGGGAATGGGGGCACTAACACATCCTCAAGTATTAAATAAATAATAACAATGTACTTCTGTTTGCATTGGGTCCCCCCCCCCCCCCTCCCCCCTCCAACTACTTCACAGTTCTCCTTTGTCTTGCAGCTACTGATCTTCAGAGAGTGTTTTCTTTCCCAGAGAGCTCTCCCTGCCTCTCCGTCAGCAAGCTTCTCGGAGAACGTGCTGGAGAGGACAAGCTAGAGGGGAGATGACGTGCTCTTCACAAAATGTCACTTCTCTCCCTCTTCCTCCATGACTGTCTCTCTTTATCTCTGTCTCTCTTTATCTCTCTCTCTCTTTATCCCTCCTTCTCTCTCGCCATCCACCAGAGAGTCCTTGAGCTAAATGACAGAGTGGTGCCTGCTTCAGTGCAGCTCGTGGCTTAGGCGTCAGTCGGTTGCTCGTTTCTCTGTCGCTCTGTTGACGGCTGCCATGATTAGTTTTCTGGCAACAACGTAGGCTTCTTCTTGCAAGGCCCCTTCCTCCTGGGATTGAGTTTTTCTCGTGTGTGTGTTTGTGTGTGTGTTTGTGTGTGTGTGTGTGTGTGTGTGTGTGGTGCCCGCAAGTGTACAGAGGTCACGGTCAAGATCATGAACACCTCAGAGGAAGACAGAAATAGCCATAAATGAGTGTCTGTGTTCACACCATGCCTGGGGGTGTGCGGGTGTGACAGGGGGTTAACGTAACATAGCTGTGACAAGCCCATTGAGTCAATTAGAAAACACACACACATATTATGTTAGCCGTGAGTGCTCTGATGAAGGACGAAGACGTACAGAACACTGACCCCGGTGCCTATTAAAGTATCTTGGCTGTTGTCATTATCGTGACCTGGTGGGTTGTGCACACAAGTTTGAAGTGAGGCTGCAGTGATTGATTTGGCTGTGTTTGCTTGAATCCGCTGCATTAGACGACCTCACCGCGTAAAAGAGCAGTGTTAAAGCCACAGTGCTTTGAGCCATTCTGTGCTCATTTGATCCTGCTTCTCTATAAGAATATAATGAATAAGTTATATATTATATATTTCAATATAATGTACTTTAACCTACTTCGTTACTTGTAGTATCAAAACATAAAGTAGTATATAGTCTCTCCTTCTGTAGAACGGTACAAAAATACATGTATTTTAAAAATGTTTTTATTTCTTTGCATTTAGAGGTGTCGTTCATAATGACTCCATAAATATGAATACTGATGTTGTCTTTGTGCTCTTGGTGTTTGTCTCTGTAGGTGATGCGTGGTATCTGTGCCGTCTGACCCTCACCTTGCCCAGCCAGAGTGACCTGCAGTGGGCCATGTTTCCATCCCCTTACCTGGCCTCCGTGGGGCCTGACGCCTCCCCCAGCACCCTGGTCTACCGGCTCAGCGCCCAGCGAGGGGACGGCTCCCCGGCCACCGCGCAGTTTGGGTTGGTCGAAGGTAAGGGCAGGCCCGGGGGGGGGGGACATGACCGGGAATATTCAGATCAATTCAACAGTTATTTAGGTCACTGCCTTTCTGGTTCTATAATAGTGACTGAAGGGAGGGAGATACAGGGGGGGCAGAGGGGGGGGGAAACAGAAGAGGGAACAGAAGTTCACAGTGGAAACATTGTTAGCCGCCGTAATGCTAAAAGTGTGGGCGACAGCACAGTAAACAGAAGAAAAAAAAAAACATGCAAACAAAAGAATGCATTCTGACACGGGTAATTATTCGAACATCTGGTACATGTTGACAAATAAAGAGTCCCGACTGTCTCCCTCGCTGTATAGGTTGAGCTAGTTGTTTTTGGTGTTTAATTTCAATTAGTGTCAGGTTGAGTCGTTGTGTAGTGAGTGTTGGTGGCGCAGTAATCACTCCCCTGGGCCTCTGCTCTCATCTGGAGAGGAGGAGTCTGTGTGTGTGTGTGTGTGTGTGTGTGTGTGTGTGTGTGTGTGTGTGTGTGTGTGTGTGCTGCGTCTTGAATGGTAGCTGAATCTCACAGGCTAGACTTCTCACTTCACAGAAAAAAAAGATCTTGTGGTTGCCAGATGCAGAAGGTAGTAGGAGAGGGAGGGGATCTCTGCCGTTTTAGTTTTTAATAAACAATGGCGGAGCAGGTTTATCGTCCTGCCTTTCGAAATTAAATGTTTTCCCTGATTAGTCGAAGCACGCTGGTTGCCTAATTTCTCACTCCTGGGTCCGTAATATTGTCGGCTACTCTTTCCAGCTCTGTTAAGAGATCCAGACACAAGACTTTATCTGCTTAACCTGGTGAATAAACTGCTACTGCCATATTCTATATTTGGGAATGTGTTTGGGAAATATAGAACTGTATTCTTATGAATTACTTAGCAATTTAGTACTGCTCTTCATCTGATATGGCTATGCACAGATGAGCAGGATCTTAGGGGGAGATAACGACACAATCTCGCGTAATAGGTTTGAGTTCTGCCTCTGGTTAAAGTGCAAATTTGCAGGATATCAA
>NC_045162.1:27290979-27293479 GCF_900700415.2 Clupea harengus | reverse complement strand
AGCAGCCGACAATGTCTAAACTCCATGAAGCACTTCATCAGGCCTTAAAGAGAGGGCCGCACAGAACACTTCTCAAAGTCAGACGAGAGGATGGAGGGAGCTGGAGAGGACTAGAGAGAGAGAGAGATGTGAATGACTGAAAGACTGAAATATGTATGTTTGAATGCTGGAATGGGACAGTCAGTCTGCATGTTTGGTCAGTGAGTACACCTGTTTAGTTTTGTGAGGTGCGAATCAAGAATCTCAAATATTAGTGCTAGTCTACATTTGTAATGTGATGGACTACAATGTGTCTATATGTGTTTAGGGCTGATGTTTTTCTTTAAGCATGAAACCATGGGCATGTAAAAGCCTTAATATGTATGTGAAAGTGTTAATGTGTGTGTGTGTGTGTGTGTGTGTGTGTGTGTGTGTGTGTGTGTGTGTGTGTGTTGATGATGGGCTCTTAATGGGTTCCGTCATAGTGTGTTCATAGGGGTTGAGGGCATGTACATGTGTGTGTGAAATGTGTGTGTGTGTGTGTGTGTGTGTGTGAAATGTGTTTCTGTGCACGTGTGCGTGGCTGATGGAGGTCTCTCTGGGTTGTGTGTGTGTGTGTGTGTGTGTGTGTGTGTGTGTGTGTGTGAGAAATGTGTTTCTGTGCACGTGTGCGTGGCTGATGGAGGTCTCTCTGGGTTGTGTGTGTGTGTGTGTGTGTGTGTGTGTGTGTGTGTGTGTGTGTGTGTGTGTGTGTGTGTGTGTGTGTGTGTGTGTGTGTGTGAAGTGTGTTTCTCTGCACGTGTGGGTGGCTGATGGAGGTCTCTCTGGGTTGGATGCAAATGTTTTGCTCTCAACCAATGGCATCAACACAGGCCAAGTTAACATGCCTCAGTTAGTTGTGTCATGGAGCACAATACACACACACACACACACACACACACACACACACACACACACACACACACACACACACACACATCAGGTCCAGTCAGGGGGAAACGGAGGGGGCAGTGGGGTAGGAGATTGTCACCACCCTTTCTCTTGCAACTTCCTCTTCAGTGATCAGCTCCACACAATCCTCCCCCTTCTGTGTGTCGCCCCCTGTAGGTGATGGTTCACATTACAGATGAGAACGACTGCACCCCTGAGTTCGTGCATGCCATCTACAGCCGAGACAACATTCCTGAGTCCATCCCGGCCGGAACCTCTCTCCTGCAAGGTAAAGAAGAGTGCATGTACTGTATGTCTTCTGCAGGTCTGTCTCCCTCTAACTTCTTTATCCCTTTCAACCTCTTTCTACTTCCCCTCTCTTTCTCTTCTGGCTGTCTCTATCTCTCTCTTTCTCGCTCTCTCTCTTTTTTCCATTCACACACTTTCCTCCTATCTCCATCTTAAGTCCATCTTGGACTGGGGGCGTGTACCTCAGTAGCCTCTGTCCTTCCCCCGGGGCAGCTGTACGCCTCCGGAGTTCAGGCTGTAATTACAGAGCAGGCCTCACTCACACACTCAGTCCTTCTCTGAGCCACGTGGGTAGGACATGGGAGATGGTGTTCTAATCAAAGGCCTGGCTACGGTTCTAAGGCCGAATGAGCTCCTCGCGTTCTCACGACCTCGCAACGCCGCTTAATCACTTCCCACCAGGAGACGTGTGCGTGTGTGTGTGTGTGTGTGTGTGTGTGTGTGTGTGTGCGTGTGTGTGTGCGCGCATGTGTGTGTGTGTGTGTGGTGCAGGCTCGGTCTCTCTATCCATCAGTGCAAAGATGAGAGATGAGAAGTTCAATTTCTCAACAGCAGCAGACTATGATGTCTGTGAGAGTTTTTTGTTGGCATGTCTACTTGTGTGTGTGCGTGTGTGTGTGTGTGTTGTTTCCTGTTGCATGCTTCTGTGCACATTTGTGTGTTTCATGTTTGTTTGTATGTGTGTGATTTGAGGTGGTGTGTGGGTAAATATTTGCACATCAACACAGAATTGTGTGTGTGTGTGCGTACTTAGCTGCACAAATGTGTGTGTGCTTTCTTGGCACCTGTACCTCTGCCTCGTCAGCTCTGGTGGCAGCCCAGAGAGATTGGCAGCCACCGCTGCCCTTCGACCCGTACCTCAGATGCGTGCCTCTGATTGGCCCTCACCTTTTCCCGAGCCACCGCCCCCCCCCCCCCCCCCCCCCCTCTAAAGCCCTCCAGTAACATCTCCCCTGGGACGCTTTATCTCTCTGCCCGGGCCGCCGTGCGATCTTATCACTGTAATTCAAAGAGTGTTTTCTCTTTGTTGTTTTTTTTTCTATCCCCCCTTTTCTATGGCTCTTTAAAAAATACATGATGTATGACATGATCAAGTGGGGGCCTCCCTGGGAGAGAGAGGAGTGTTGTGCTGCTGTTGTCTGGCAGACAGAGAGGACTGCTGGCTCCCGCCATCTCTGCCTCATCCCTCCATCATGTTTCATGACCTGTCAGCACTCACACTCACAGAGACCCCTGAAAGCTCCACTTGTGAGAGCCTACAGTTAAAGGAGAGGTTGGATTC
>NC_045162.1:27283479-27285979 GCF_900700415.2 Clupea harengus | reverse complement strand
ACCACACACACACACACACACACACACACACACACACACACACACACACACACACACACACACACACACACACACACACACACACACACGCACACACACACACACACACACCCACCCTCCTGTGTGTTCTGTGTTTTCTCATCTCTGGCTGCTGGTCCATGGAGCCCTTGAAATCTGGAGTAATTCTCCCACTGATGCTTCAGAAAGGGGATTTCACACTGTAGCGTCCCCCCCCACCCCCACTCCCCACTTCCCACCCCCACTCCGATCCTCCATACCACCCCACTGCAGAAGATAAGCCTGCTGCTCGCCTGGCATTTTGTAAAAGCGCAGCCCGGAGGAGAAGCAGGCATTTGGACGAACTCAGAGCGCCACTGCCAGCAGTGAGAAACAAGCCACGGAGTATGGGCCTCAGCCACAGCCACAGCCACACACACACACACACACACACACACTCACTCACTTATCTCAGCGTGGACTTAGCATAGCAGCGAAAGGTGGGGTTTGGGAGGAAACTGTGCCGACATTGGAGTGTGTGTGTGTGTGTGTGTGTGTGTGTGTGCGCGTGTGTGTGTGTGTGTGTGTGCTGCTGGTGTTGGGAGAGCATCATGGGAAAGGCTTCAGAGGATTGGTGCGGGAAACAGATGGTTCGGCCTCTGATGTGCTGGGACTGAATTCTCTCTCTCTCTCTCTCTCCGTCTCTCTCTCTCTCTCTCTCTCTCTCTCTATCTATCTTTGTATCTCTTCTCCCCCTTCTCTCTCTCTCCCACTCTTTCTCTCTTCCCTTCTCTCTCTCTGTCACTCTCTGCTGTCTCTCGCTCCCTGTCTACCCCCCTTCTCTCCCTCTCTCTGCTGCAGTTATAAGACCTTCCTCTCGGAGGACGCGGGGCCTGAGACGCTGGTGGCCATCGTCCATGCCAAGGACCCCGACGGAGACGGAGTGACATACGCCATCACCGGAGGCAACGAGGACAGCAACTTTGAGCTGGACAACCAGAAGGGTGGGCAAAGATGCTGGCATAAACACACACACACACACACACACACACACACACACACACACAGACACACACACACACACACACACACACACACACACACACACACACACACACACACACACACATACATACACACATACGCACAGCACACTCAAACATTCTGGATGGTTATTTGAAATGGGTTGCTGTGGTAACTGGGACCAGGGAGAAATTCCAGTCCAAAACCCTTCGGGAGAGAAATCTGTAACAAGGACGTTTCTAAACCCACAGAAAGAGTTTTCTCTCCCTCGTTCTCAGCCTTTTGTCTCCTCTCTCTGTCTCTCTCTCTCTCTCTGTCTCTCTCTCTCTTTCTCTCTCTCTCACACACACACACACACACACACACACAGACAAACACTCTCTCACACACACATACCACCATGACTGTTGTCTCCTTTCTCACAGCCTGGTGAGCCTCTTTTCTCTCTCTCTGTGTGTGTGTGTGTGTGTGTGTGTGTCTGTGTCTGTGTCTCTGTATGTATTCTGTATTTTTCTGTCGTACAGTCAAGGTTACATTATGTCTGCAATCTGAGGTTATCATTTGTTTACACAAGCCTGTTGCCTCACTGGTGGAGACGCTACCTTATGCTAAGCTGCTCACCTCCTTATCGCTCCCACGCTCTGCTCTGCTCCTCTCCTCTCCTTCTCTTCGATCCTCTCCTTTTCTCTTCCTCTCTGTGCAGTCCGTCTTGATGCTTTTGTCTCCTCTCTTATTCTCGTCTCTCCTTATCCCATCTTTTCTTCTTCAACTATTTTCATCCCCTTCTCACCTCTATTTCCCTCACTTCTCTTCCTCTCCTCTTCTCCCTACTCCTCCCCCCCTCCCCTCTCCTCTTCTCTCTCCTCTTCTCTCTCCTCTTCTCTCTCCTCCCCTCTCCTCTCCTCTCCTCTCCTCTGCATGCCTTATCCCAGGCCAGGGCAAACAGATGGCCCTTGGCTTCCTCGCTGCTACATGGTGAAAAGTTGTCACTTCAAAGCCTCTGTGCCATTTTATTTTGCTCCCATCCCTCTCCCCACCCGTTGCCACCACGACCACCACCACCCGCAGCACAGCCAGTTCCAGCCTCAGCCTCAGCCTCAGCCTTAGCTTTAGCGGCAGGCTCCAGCATAGACACAGGCAGCCGAGAAAGCTATTGCTTTATTTATTTATTTATTTATTTACATCCTTATTTATTTATTTGTGCCTGGGTTGCATGGGGAAAAGCATCAAAGACAGGCAGAGCCACACTGGCAGTGGTAGCAGATTGTGGGAGAATAAAGAAGGGATTCTGGGAAGAAAGGCAAATATTTTCCTACCCGATCATTGTAAACAGTTTTCTTTTGTGTTCTTTGCTTGTGTTGGCGTGTTTGTGTCTATGTGTAAGTGTGTGAGTGTATGTATGTGTGTGTGTGTTTGTGTGTATTTGTAAGTGTGTGAGTGTATGTATGTGTGTGTGTGTTTGTGTGTATTTGTAAGTGTG
>NC_045162.1:27277169-27280479 GCF_900700415.2 Clupea harengus | reverse complement strand
CACACACACACACACACACACACACACACACACCCTCTCTCTCTCTCTCTCTCTCTCTACTGAAGCTTGATCAGGGCTGGGCCAGCACACACACACACACACACACACACACACACACACACACACACCCTCTCTCTCTCTCTCTCTACTGAAGCTTGATCAGGGCTGGGCCAGCACACAACACACACACACACACACACACACACACACACAACACACACACACACACACACACACACACACACATACACCACACACACACACACCCTCTCTCTCTCTTACTGAAGCTTGATCAGGGCTGGGCCAGCACACACACACACACACACACACACACACACACACACCCTCTCTCTCTCTCTCCTCTTCTCTACTGAAGCTTGATCAGGGCTGGGCCAGACACACACACACACACACACACACACACACACACACCCTCTCTCTCTCTCTCTCTACTGAAGCTTTGATCAGGGCTGGGCCAGCACACCACACACACACACACACACACACACACACACACACACCACACACACACACACACCCTCTCTCTCTCTCTCTACTGAAGCTTGATCAGGGCTGGGCCAGCACACACACACACACACACACACACACACAACACCACACCCTCTCTCTCTCTCTCTACTGAAGCTTGATCAGGGCTGGGCCAGCAGAATGAGCCAGTGTGAGGTGGGAGGGGGTGGGAGAGGAAGGGCCTGATCATTCTCCCCAACACACACACACACACACACACACACACACACACCCTCACACACACCCTCTCTCTCTGTCTCTCTCTCACTCACAAAAAAAAAAAAAAAACAATTCACACCCAAAACACATATACATACACACACACACTGTCTGACATCCACATCGACCACCACACACAAAGTTCCATAACACACACATATCTACACACACACACACACACACACACACACACTTTGCTCGCCCCTGGGCCCGGCACTGGAGATGAATATTTCAGAGGAGGGAATCACCCAGAGGCTCAGTGGATGCGTATGAAAGCGCAGCGCTAAGTGTGCCCATGAGGGAACATCTGGCTTCTCTCCAGTCCCTCTCACTCATCCTCCTCTCTCTCTCTCTCTCTCTCTCTCTCTCTCTCTCTCTCTCTCTCTCTCACTCATCCTCTCTCTCCTCTCTCTCTCTCTCTCTCTCTCTCTCTCTCTCTCCAGTCCCTCTCACTCATCTCCTCTCTCTCTCTCTCTCTCTCTCTCTCTCTCTCTCTCTCTCCAGTCTCTCTCACTCATCCTCCTCTCTCTCTCTCTCTCTCTCTCTCTCTCTCTCCAGCTCCCTCTCACTCATCCTCCTCTCTCTCTCTCTCTCCTCTCTCTCTCTCTCTCTCTCCAGTCTCTCACTCATCCTCCTCTCTCTCTCCTCTCTCTCTCTCTCCAGTCTCTCTCACTCATCCTCCCTCTCTCTCTCTCTCTCTCTCTCTCTCCAGTCTCTCTCACTCATCCTCCTCTCTCTCTCTCTCTCTCTCTCTCCAGTCTCTCTCACTCATCCTCCTCTCTCTCTCTCTCTCTCTCTCTTCACTCTCTCTCTCTCTCTCACTCATCCTCCTCTCTCTCTCTCTCTCTCTCTCTCGTCCACTCTCTCTCTCTCTCTCTCTCCACTCTCTCTCTCTCTCTCACTCATCCTCCTCTCTCTCTCTCTCTCTCTCTCTCTCCACTCTCTCTCTCTCTCTCTCACTCATCCTCCTCTCTCTCTCTCTCTCTCTCTCTCTCTCTCTCTCTCCAGTCTCTCTCACTCATCCTCCTCTCCTATTCTGTCTTCTCCTCTCTCCATCCTCTGCTTTCCCCTTCTCTCCTCAGCACGCCATCCTCTCTATCCTCCTCCTCTTCTTTCACTTTTCTCTACTCTGTTGTCTTCCCTTCCTCCCTGCAACATGTATATGTGTACGTGCCTATGCATGCATCATATGTGTGTGTTCTTGTGTATGTCCACATTTGTGCATTTTTGTATTAGTGTGTATGTGTGTGTGTGTGTGTGTGTGTGTGTCTGTGTGTGTGTGTGTGTGTGTGTGTGTGTGTGTGTATGTGTGTGTGTTTGTTGCATCCTGCCCTTATCAGCAGTGAGGTGGGCCACTGGATCCAAGGCAATGGCAAGGCAACTCTACTCTGCTCCAGCCTTAACTTTCCACCACCTCCCCCACCCCCGCCCCTAAGACCCCCACCCCCCTGCCTCCCAAACTCACCGCCCGGAGCCCTCTTTGTAGTCAATACATTCCTGCTTGTCATTCCTAATTGCTCAGTAGATTATGGACTATCTGTTAAAGCGTTTTCCCAGGATAAACGGAAAAGAATCCCCTCTAAGCCCCCCATGCGTTTACAGAATAATGCCTTTTTGCGCAGAAAGAAAACGAGTGCAGAGGAGAATAGGGGAAGGAGGGAGAGAAGGATGG
The DNA here is from genome assembly GCF_900700415.2 of Clupea harengus. Taxonomy (NCBI): domain Eukaryota; kingdom Metazoa; phylum Chordata; class Actinopteri; order Clupeiformes; family Clupeidae; genus Clupea; species Clupea harengus. Next base: position 27,278,060 of record NC_045162.1, on the reverse strand, counting down.
AGAGGGGAGAGGGAGCGGAGGAGTGTGATGTCTGAGAGCTTCCTTCAAGCAGCCTGACGGCTCTCCCTGCCTCTGTATTGATCCAATTACTTGATTAATCGTGCAGCATCGACAAGGCCCTCCTGGGGCTCTCCCAGCCCCTGTGTGTGTATATTTGGGCTGGTGTGGGGTGGGGTGGGGGGTGGGGGGTTGATGAGGGTAATGAGGGCTCCAAAGTTAGTGTGTGTGTGTGTGTTGGGGGGGGGGACAGGATTGGGGAAGTCAGTGTGTGTGTGTGTGTGTGTGTGTGTGTGTGTCTGTGTGTGTGTGTGTGTGTGTGTGTGTGTGTGTCTGTGTGTGTGTGTGGTGCGGGGGCGGTGTCTTCAGGGCGTTAGACTCACAGTTGGAGTGTGTGTGTGCTCATTAGACAGCTCCGCTGTCTGGCCCCAGCGCCTCTCTGAGAGAGCTGGACATCACCGAAAAACTCCTCAGGATTCAACTCAGCTGCTAATTCCACTCTAATGACGAGCCATTTGTCCAAATCCAATACGTAGACAGCAGGGCTTTCCAAAAGGCTCGTCTGGAGTCTCTTTTGGGGGGAAAGTGTGATGGTGTCACTCTTGATTGCTCTGTAATTTGCTTGGGAAACCAATAGGGCGGTCTTTTAGCAGAGGGTACACAGAGGGCAATAGGCCTGGGTCTGCTAATGCGACTTCAGTCTGATGGCGTTTGTAATGAAACTGTTCCTCACAATGTCAAATCAGAAGTGTAGTAAAGAACGTTTCAGGCGCAAAGTACAGGAGACTACTTGGGTCAGCATAAGCCATATATTTGGAGATGTAGATCATTATTATTGTTCTCCGATTGATTTGATCAAGTTGTTGAAACACTGGAGGTGTGAGTGATCCCATC
>NC_045162.1:27259669-27272169 GCF_900700415.2 Clupea harengus | reverse complement strand
GGCTTTAGCACGCTAATTAGCTTGGCATGGGTCACCAAGGTGGGCTCAGGTCTGCAGCAGGCTATTCATTACACCGCGGCCTGTCACACTGTCACACTGTCACACATTTGTCTCATGTGTGTGTGTGTGTGTATCTGTGTGTGTGTGTGTGTGTGTGGTTGTGTGTGTGTGTGTGTGTGGTTGTGTGTGTGTGTGTGTGTGTGTGTGTACACCGCGGCCTGTCACACTGCCTCACATTTGTCAGAAGGCATCACACCCGAGAAGCCAGGAGATGTCAGCCGGAGTTATTCACCCTACCTTCAAACAGGCGATTTTGCCCCGCAACACACACACACACACACACACACTGACATACACACACAGACACACACACACACTCACACACACACAAACACACACTGACATACACACACACACACACACACACACACCCACATGTACATATGCACACTAATACATACACATCAACTTCCCCGCCCCCTCAAATCTCTTCCTTTCAATCTCTCTTTCCCTTTCTCAAGCGTAATATTCCACTGGCTGACCTGAACCAGGGAGAAGGAGAGAAAAAAAAAAACAAAGTCATATTTTGGAGCCAGTTCAACAAAGTTCTTTTGTAGTGCTGACTCAACTTCAAAAGTGGTTCCATTATTAATGGAACAGTGGTGATTTTAATGAAACTGCACATGGAATATGTAGCACAAGGGTAGGCCTGTCTTTGTTCTCCGCGGCCTCGGCCTTGAAAGTCAAATTAAGAGGCAAAATATGTAGCGGCATTGAGGATAAATCTGTCTTTCTCTCCCTCTCTCTCTCTCTTGTTCTCTCTCTCTCTCTCTTGTCGCGACGCAGTGTACCTCTGAAGTCTCCTCATTCCATACATTTTTTTGCGACGAATATTGCTGACTCTTCTTCCGCCTAGGAATGTCTTTTCCCTTTCTTCTCCGGAGACGTTTGTTCTTTTTTTTTTAAATCAGTGGAACTTTTCAAATGTCCACTTTCAGCACTCTTTTCATTTCAATCCGCTGGTGTTGCTGAAGCGTCTTGCTCACTGTCTGAGCGCTGGTGTTGGCGGCTCGCTTGGTGGCATCGGAACTCAGCCATGGCGACTTAGAGGGGTGGAGATGGGATTGAATGTACAGGTAAACATGAGGCTGTGCCAACTCGTAACCTTTAATCTCTTTGTTCTTTCTCCCCCTATGCTTCTCCTGTTACCTCCATGTCCCCTTCCTTCCTTCCTTCCTCCTCCTCTTCCTCCTCTTCCTTGTCCAGACGTCGCGGATCACCCAGAAGATCATCGCCACTGATGGGGGCAACCGAAGCAGCTGGGTGGACCTTAGCGTCACCATCACCAACGTCCACAACCAGCCTCCACAGTGGGAGCAGCCCGAGTACCTGGTCACCATCCCAGAGAACACCGTCAGGGACTCGAAGATAGTGGTGAGTGCACAAACACAACAAGGCATAAAACACGGCCATGTGCAATCGTGCATCTTCATGCATACACAACAGTGTGTGCACATATATATTTAAGAGTACACACCAGCGTGAATGTATGCACACATACACACACACACACAGTCACAGAAACACACATATTTTTACACCCACGCTTAGACGCATGGAAATATTTATATACCAACAGACATATTCTCTTCATGCAGAGCGTAATGCAGGTGACCCCTGTTGGCCTCAAACCCATGCTCATATGCTTGCCCTGTAGGGTCTAAAGGCGGTGAACTTGTTTGCTGATGTCGCTGCTTCCACGCAGACAAAAAGTGCTTTAGCAGCGAGTGAAGCTCTGTATGTAGCCTGTTCAGCGAACTAAGTGATGAATGAATGGCTGTAAATGTAAAATGTTGGGTCTTTGTGTCTGTGTTACCTGGAATTTGTCCTCTTGCTGTTAAGATAGTGGTGTGTCGAATGGCTGTAGTGATTGTGGGCTAATTTGCAGAGCTGCAGCACCAATGGAACACATGAGAATTTAGCATACACATTCACCTTAGCGTTGCTTTTTTTTGTGTGAAGTTGGAGCTTTGAGCCTGTGGTCAGATGAAGTGTCAGAGTGATTTAGATGATAAGAACTTTACAAAGTATGGTTTGAGACACCTCTGCGGGTTTGCGTGTTGGATTAGCATATTTCTCTCCTGACTGTGCTCATGGCTAGCGTAGCTCTCCTCCTCACCTCCCTCTTCCCCTCAGACTGTGAATGACTGAGAAGCCCTGAAACCCACTGCAGGGGCCGTCTGCACTTCAGCATGTTTCTCCATTCCTCATTCATTCACATGGAGAGGAACACGAGTTATCTGCCTCGCTCGCTCGCTCGCTCCCTCCATCTCTCTCTCTCTTTCTGTTTCTCTCTTTGCCGATTCATCAGGAATAGAAAGCCAAGAGGAGAATTGCTGGAAGTTCCCCCCCGCCGCCACGCTCTCTCTTTCTTTTTCTCTGTATTTCCCTTCTCTCATCTGCTTTTTGCTAATGCTGCCAAATATTTTGCAGAGCATACAAGCCCTGCCTGTATTTACCTGACTCTGTCTGAAACATCGCCTCGCCACCTGGCCCCGAGTGGTTCCCGCTTCCTTTTCATGTTTGCACACGGGCAAACACTGGGGGGTGGGGGTGGGGGTGGGGGGAGAAAGGTGATGATTTAGTACTTTCCATATAGTCAGAGAAAAAGCTGTGAGAGCTGCTGTGATGTTACATGGGGAAGAATGTCTTCTTTCTTCTTACCTGTACAGACATTGAACCTTCTCTACCCTTTCAGATCAAGGTTGCTCAATACAGAGTGTTCAAAGAAAGTCACAGTCCATGGGAATCAGTTAAAGAAGTGGTTGTTTGGTGTACTTGCAAGGCCACTGCTCAATCAAGCAAACACTTCTGTGAGGGTGCTACAATGTCAAGCCCATATGGGCAAGGCGTTTGAGGTAATAGCATTTTCTGAGAGGAAATGTTCTCCCGTCTGTTCTTACAAAGGTTCTCCTCTTGCTTTCTCTGTGTGAATGACTGTCGTAATGGAGGGTTCATCCACACCTGGGTCTCCGTGTGCGCAGTGAGGGTGCTTTTGTCAGAGCGCCCTCATTTGCCTCAGTCAGAACCATCTCTCTGTCCTGCTACAGTTCCTTGCACAACCCTTTCAGGCCCTTTCCACAGTCTCTGAGATTGTCACGAAGCAAACCCTCTCCTCTCCTCTCCTCTCCTCTCCTCTCCTCTCCTCTCTCCTCTCCTTTGCTCTCCCTCCTCTCCTATCCTCTCCTCTCCTCTCTTCTCTCCTTCTCTCCAGGCCTAATTACTGAGGTAGATTGTTGTTCAAATTTAGCAGTGCTAATATGGTCTGTTAATTACGCTGAGCAGCGTGTGTCCGCGGGATGCAGGCCGTGGGATGCGTGGCGAATCTCCATATCAATGAGGTGCTTGAGAGAAAGAAAGAGAGGGATGGAGAGAGAGTGGGATCGAAAAAGAGAGAGGGATAAGCAGAGAGAGAGAGAGGATGGGCACGGAGATGAGGCCCTGTTGTTTAATCAGCCCTGAGCGCTGAGAGGCGGGCAGTCTGATGAGGAGGGATGTTTATGCACCCACCCACACACACCCACACACACACTCAGACGCCCACGCACGTACACACACTCAGAGACTCACACTCACAGACACTCACACACACACACACACTCCAACGCTAACACAGACACACAGAATCAGCCTTCTGAAGACTTTAATGCAACTCTGGCTGCTTCTTAAGATCTTAAATGGGCCACTAGTTGTTCACTGAAATAATTTATTGGTTCTTATTCTTCAGGCATATCTCTCTCTCTCTCTCTCTCTGTCTCTCTCTCTCTTTCTCTCTCTCTCTCTCTGTCTCTCTCTCTCTCTCTCTCTCACTCTCTCTCTCTCTCTCTCTCTGTCTCTCTCTCTCTCTCTCTCACTCTCTCTCTCTCCTCTCTCTCTCTCTCACTCTCTCTCTCTCTCTCTCGTGTGTGTGTGTGAATGTGAGTGAGTGATTGGGCCATGGTGGAGCCTGCTGATGTGTATTGTTCATCACCTTCATTATTAAGCAGATGTTGACATTTGTCTGCAGCCCAGGAGGACTATTTCATGTGTCTATACAGAGTATACAGAGTGTCAACATAGTTTGTCATATATTACTGTTGGTATGGGAGCCTGTGTTTGTGCTCAGCACAGAGGCACATCTGTGTTTCAGAAGGCTCTGTTGACTACAGGTGAGTCTTGAGGAGACCAGTGGCACAGGGTGATTATAGGGCTTGTCGCCTCTTTTTCATGTCTAGAGAATACGAGTGCAGTCTCGTACTCTGAAAGATATTGCAACTATGCCCAGAGGAAGATCCTGATTATAAACCTCAGATATAGGGTTCTTTGTGGAGGCCTTATAGAGTTTATTGGCCCCTTTATAGCAATTCATGAATTCATTCCTGTTTTGAAGAACTAATATGGTGTTCAGAGCGCTTAGAGAATATGCATTGGTAAAGTTCGTTTTTTACAAACTTTTCATTCAGATTTCTATTGCCTCACTGTCTTTCTCTCCCATAGTTTATCGTTCCCATTCTCAGAACATTTATTTCCCACTGATGTTATTGTATGTACTATTCTAAAGGTGAATTTTATGCGCTCATAATTCAGAGGTCAGTTTTCAATTCTTTCTCTGTCTTCCATCTACATGCTCTTTCCCCCAGTGTGACTGAAATTCATTTCTGTAGGGTCGGTAGTTCCCATTTAAACTGCCTTCTGGTGCGACTCCTGACAGCAATCATCTCTCCATTTTTGTTCATTGTGAGGCGTATTGAGTTGTACCATGCTGTGCTTTGTCTCGGCTTACCTCCAAGATGAATGCCGCACAAATATACCCACATTTTATTCCCAGTGAAAGGCCAGCTTTGTAAAGGCTTCAAAATAGTTGTCACGGAGGGTCATGGAGGCAGTCAGCCACATTTTAATTTGCCGAGCATTTCACAGTTCACTTTTAACGGTTGACTGAAGTCATTAGGAAAACAACATGATGCCCCCCTCTCCCTCCACCACCACACCACCCACCCGTCTTCCTTTCTTTCTCGCTCTCTCAAACACAATCTCACACACACACACACACACACACACACACACACACACACACACACACACACACACACACACACACACACACACACACACACACACACACACACACACACACACATACGCATCCTCCCACACACAAGAACACACTCGTGTTCCTGATAATAAAACTTGATCAACAAAGCACTTCAGAACAATTACAGCACACTCTTTCCCCCCTTCGCCATAAGTACAGTATTTACTCCCTGGTGTGGCGTAGCTGTAGCAACTGCCTGCTCAAATCTGTTCTGTGCATTGGGAGCCTTCACCACAGCAATTCATCCTTAGAACTCTAAATACAAATTAGGCTTGTTAAACAGTATAATGCATTCATTAGCAACACTGAGCTGCCTTGTTGTTCGCTGAGTGTTCCTATTCATCTCTCCTTTCTTTTTTCTCCTCCATTCTCCCTCTCTCTCTCTCTCTCTCTCCCTCCCTCTCTCTCTCTCTCCCCCTCTCTCTCTCTCTCTCTCTCCCTCCCTCCCTCTCTCTCTCTCTCTCTCTCTCTTCCCTCTCTCTCTCTCTCTCTCTCTCTCTCTCTCTCCCTCTCTCTCTCTCTCTCCCTCTCTGTCGTACTTTTTTCTCTCATCTCGCTTCTGTTCCCTCATCCATCTATCTCCCTCTCTCTCTCCCTGTCTCCCTAATTAAAAATTGAAATATCAGTCAGCTCATTGTGGAATTATCTCAAAGAATGATAATTAGCAAATTTCCAAATGCAGTAATTGCAACCTTGAGGAAGTAATTAAGAGGCCTTGTTCTGGCGCACGGATGCCAGATAATGGGCCGATCATTCTCATCAAGCCCGGGCCGCAACACGCTGCCCCCTAACACATTCATGGAGGGGTGGGAGGTCGAGGGAAGAACAAGGAGGGTGTGTGTCTGAGGGGGCAGATCAGTAATCAGGTGGGTTTCGGGGGTCGGGCAAGTTTGTATTTCTCCGCAGCTAATCAAAATTAATTATTCAAATGAACCAGTGCCATTATGAATATTTCAAAGAGTCTCTGACAAAAGTGAGGGGTGGTGGTGGTGGTGGTGGGGGGGGGGGGGGGGGGGGGTGAAGGAAAGGAGGAGAAGTTTGAAAAAGCGCTGAGGGAGAGAAGGAGCGAGGGAGGGAGGCCGTATCCCTGAGATGGAACGGAGGGAGCAGGAGGCAGGAGCGTCCTCCACTGAGACGGAAACTGATGTCTGAGAGCTTTTCGGTGTCGAATCAGCCAGCTGGTACCCCCACTTCCCTGCGCCTCCTCTGGGGCAGGCCATGCAGAAGAAACGGTGGATGACCTACGCAGAGTGGCGGCTTAAATGTTTTTCTTTTCTGTGTCTCAGAGATTGTGAGTGAGTGCGTGTGTGTTTGTGTTTTATTCTTGAGTAGTATTCGTGAGTTTTCCTCTAACAGTGGCAGAGCAGATCCTTTTTGCTGTATGCGTCAAAGTGTTTAGTTGTACACACATACCAGGCCCATTCGCGTGTAGTTTAATTGTTTGTCTGTGCGCTTGTTTTTGTGTTGTGTTTATGTCGTTTTGTGTTCCCTGTGACTATCTCTCTCAATCAGATTGACTATTGAAGATGGACAGGCACAATTGTTTTAGCCTCCTCTAATCTGCCAGTGGTCTTAGCATTGGATCGTTAGCGCACAGCAATGCAATTTTCTCTAGGGCTTGAGCCGGGCCGGGCGATCAGGCAGACATCCTGCGGCAGGCAGGCAGGCAGGCAGCTCAGGGGGTGAAGCGGGTCAGGCTGACCTGGGTCGACTCCCAGCTGAAAGGCCCCAGTCATTAGAGCAGGTGATGGGGGGCTTTTAAGGCTGATGTTCCGTGGGCCGCGGGAAACTCGGCAGACCGCTCCGCTGCGCCGCAGAACCACAACCTTGACAGCCGAGCGAGCGAGCGAGCGAGCGAGCGAGCGAGTGCATCAGCCACGACCCACTGAACTCTCGTTACTCCGCTGCTCCTGAGCACTACACCGCTTTTTTCCTTTCTTTTTTTCTTTTTCTTTCTTTCTTTCTTTCTTGTGTTGTATATTTGTCTCTGTCCCTTCCCTCTACTCTGCGTATAGATCTGTCTGTGTATTTTCTGCTGTATCTCTCCGGCTTTTCCTTTTCGTCTTTACGTGTCCTTGCCTCTGTCCATATCTCTTCTTTTTCTCAGTAATGTTTAGTCTCCCCCTATCGTCATCATACTTGACCAATCACTTACATTTCTGCATCGTCCCAAGATGGCCATGTAAGGCGTGGAAACGCCGTTAAAACAGTCTGTTTTCTCCCTGAAGTGGTAGTCTGTGTTGTGTTGGCCTTTCCCCAGCCTCTCCTCTGTGTCACAGCGCCGTTGTCTTGTTTAATCTGCTCTGTCGTCAGTGAAGTTGGGCGGCGAAGGGAAATAAATCGCAAGGATGGCGCGTGATACTCCGGGAGGAGATGGATAGCCAGGGCTTAGGCTTCCAAGAGAGGATGCAGCTGTCGGTTACAGTGAGCCAACATGTTCATGAGCGTAGCGCTCGTCTTTGAGCCTGGAGGCTGCTTGATGCCTATTCTGAGCTGCTTTTTTGAAGAGTTATGAGCCTTAGTCTCCTACTGAGTTTGTGCTGAGGGTGAAATATCTCCCAGGTGTTTCTCTCTTGCCTGAGCATCACACTGCTAGCAGCAGGGGTACATAAAAAGGCGTGACGCAGCGTGTGAAATTCCATTGGAGAGAGCTCTCTGCAGCCAGGTGTGTGCAGCAGTGATATCATTCCCCTATGTCATTGAAAAAGAGAATTCTTAATCTCAATGGGTTTTCTCCTGGTTAAATAAAGGTTAAATAAAAAAAAATTGACTCCACTGACGAGTTGGAGAATGGAGAGTTGTTCCATCTGTTGGTCCAAAAATGAAGTTCTTAATACCAAATGACTAGGTGTCAATGGACATCCATTTTATATGAAATGTGTGTTGTCACCAATTTAAATGTATTTGCAGTCATGTTTACATTTTTTGCGTGATGTAAAATAACATTTTTGTCTTTATAGTCATATTACGAAGCAAATCACTCTTTTATTGACCAAACGTGTGAATTGAACCACTCCATCATCTATTCAATCCAATTCATTGACAGCCCTTACACAAACATATTGCCTTGAATATGCTTCAGTTCTTTTTTGGTATGAAAGTATGCCATTTGGCCTCAACAATTCTCCACATTAACTGCAGCCCACTTCAGTCTTTCTCAGTCTATCTCAACCTCAGTGATGTATTCTCCCTAGGTGCCTCTGCCTAACTCCCCCTCTCTCAGGCTGTCTCAAGAAAGCCACATACCGGGAGAGAAAAACGCTTTGATCAGGAGTGAGTCTGGAGACTATTCCTGCTAGGAAGGGACTCTATAAGTGTCAATATCAGTTCAATAGCCACTGAGATGGATCGCAGGCGAAGTGTGTCTAATGTATTCATGCGCTGGAGTCAGCACAGGCATGACTGGCGGTTGTGCTGATTTAGGATGCCCTTTCACAAATAATGCTAATTATTCCTTAGCAAGGTTTGGCTAAAGGTGCATTTTTTTTTCCGGAGTCATTGCCGCTTTTTCCTTAATGCCCCTTGGAAAAGAAAACAAGAAGGGGGAGAAGTAGTCTACTCCCAGAACAATTATGGCTTGTCCCAGTAGTTTTCACTCAATTATGCCTTGCCAAGACTCAGTTACACTCGCATGAGTATGCAAATGTCCTCATAAACACGTCCGTTTCGATGCATCAGCAGACAGCCACACTTACCAAAACACACAAACATAAAGACTGACAAGAACACTTAGAAACACACACACACACACACGCACACACACACACACACACACACACACACACACACACACACACACACACGATTGCTCTCAAACACACACACACACACACACACACACACATGACTGCTCTCAAACATACGCACATGCACACACACACACACACACACACACACACATGACTGCTCTCAAACATACGCACATGCACACACACACACACACACACACACACACACACACACACACACACACACACACACACACACACACACTCACACACACACACACACATGACTGCTCTCAAACATACGCACACACACACACACACATGACTGCTCTCAAACATACGCACATGCACACACACACACACACACACACACACACACACACACACACACATACACACACACGATTGCTCTCAAACATACACACATGCACACACACACACACACACACACACACACACACACACACACACACACACACACACACACACACGACTGCTCTCAAACATACACACATGCACACGCACATCACAGGGATTCACAGATTACTTCACCAATAGGTCAAACATCAATGGCATCGACTTGAGGAGAAATGCACCGTCTGCAGGGCTTTATGGGGGGGTGCCATGCTAACTCTCCTTCCCCTCTCTCGCTCTCCTCCCTCTCTCCCTCCTCACAGACCATAAAAGCCACCTCGCCTCTCGGGGACCCCAGGGTGACCTACAACCTGGAGGAGGGCCAGGTTCCAGAGACCAACATGCCGGTTCGGTTCTACCTGAAGCCCAACCGCGGGGACGGCTCTGCGTCCATCCTGGTGGCGGAGCCGCTGGACTACGAGAGCACGCGCTTCTTCATCCTGCGTGTGCGCGCTCAGAACGTGGCGGCCGTGCCCCTGGCGTCCTTCACCACCGTCTATGTCAACCTCACCGGTGAGACGCACGACACCCGACTGCCTCCTTCTCCTTTGATCTCCGACTCCGCTCTCTAGGCTATACCTCCACTATTCTATCATCACCATCCCTTCTTCCTTCTCACACCTCCCTTCCCTGTGGTCCTCTCTTCTCTGTTGTTTTTGTCCTGGTCCTCACCAGGGTATGTCTTCATTATTTTCCTCAGAGCGCCTGCTGGTTTTAGTCCCGGTATCATCTGGGTCTTGTATGACTCCATGCAGCCCAGACGCTTGCCAAAACCAGCTGCTATCTGAAGTTCTAGCTCCCTCTACTCAGCTGTGATCTCTTCTCCTCTTCCTCTTCTCTCCTGTCCTCTCATCCCATCTACTCCACTGCTGGCCTGTTCCTTTTTTCTCCTTTGCTTTGCTCTCCTATCCTCTGCTTTCATCTCGTCTGCACTAGTTTCTTTTAGTTTCGACTCTCCAAATCTCTCCCTTTTCCCCTTTCCCCTCTTGCCTACCTCTCCTCCTCCACTCCTCCCTCCTCCTCCTGAGCCCTCCTCACCTCGTCTGTCTGCTCCTCAGCACCTCCGTCCTCTTCCCTCCGTCCTCTCATCTCCTCTGCACACATCTTGTTTCCCCTCCTTTAATCTTCTTCTCTGCCCCCCTTCATGTTCCCTTCATCTCCTTGGGCTTTACTTCTGCTGGATCTCACACTTTTTTTGATGGTTGTTGTTGTTGTTGCTGTTGCACAAACATACAAGCTTGAAAACCCCCCAACAGAGGGAGCCTTCTTCCTCTGCGTTGGAGCAGGCACACCTGACCCGTGAGTCAGCGGCTGGTGTCTGCAAGCCCTGACAGCAGTCCAAGCCCTCCTTCCCTCAGCTGGGTTAGAAATCAAGGCAGCACTGACATGTCCATTAGAGTTTTCCGAGCACCTCTTTGTTTGGTCTGTGTGTGTGTTTGTGTTTGTGGTGTTTTGTCAAAGGTGTGAGTGTGTGTGTGTGTGTGTGTGTGTGTGTGTGTGTGTGTTTGTGGTGTTTTGTCAGACGTGTGAGAGTGTGTGTATGTTTGTGGTGTTTTGTCAGATGTGTGTGTGTGTGTGTTTGTGGTGTTTTGTCAGACGTGTGTGTGTGTGTGTGTCTGTGTGTGTGTCTGTGTGTGTTTGTGGTGTTTTGTCAGACATGTGTGTGTGTGTGTATGTTTGTGGTGCTTTGTCAGACGTGTGTGTGTGTGTGTATGTTTGTGGTGCTTTGTCAGACGTGTGTGTGTGTGTGTGTATGTTTGTGGTGTTTTGTCAGACGTGTGTGTGTGTGTGTGTATGTTTGTGGTGCTTTGTCAGACGTGTGTGTGTGTGTGTGTGTGTTTGTGGTTGTTTTGTCTAACAAGTGTGGGTGTTTGTGTGCATAGGTGTGTGTGGTGTTTTGCCTGATGAGTTCGAGCTGGGTAAGGTAGAGTGGGATGCGTGTGTGTGTACGGTGTTTTGTCACATGAGTGTGTGGTGGGTAGGGTGGAGTGGTGTGTGTGTGTGTGTGTGTGTGTGTGTGTGTGTGTGTGTGAGCAGCGAGGCGGGGGCGGTGAGAGCAGAGGCGAAGCTGGGCGAAGCAGGTTGGAGGAATGGCTGAAGAGGCTTTCTCTCTCTGAGCCGAGGCACACACACACACACACACACATACACACACACACACACACACACACACACACACACACACACACACACACACACACACACACACACACACACACACACACACACACACACACACACACACACAAACACTCGAGACGAGGCACCAGCATTAATTAAGGGGCGAGAGGAGATTGAAGCGTAATGAAAGGGAAGACAAAAGCCCTGGGAAGCTCGTTACCGGCACGGCGTAATCAACGGGCCACTGGGAGCCCGGCAGGCCACCTCCCCGGCGTGCGCACTCGCTCAACCCTCAGATGGAACCTGCAATCTCTCTTTTTTTTTCCTTCTTCTACCTACTCTTCTTTTTTTCGGCCCGTTGAAGCCCTCTTCAACGCAAATCCACACGTATGCGTGTTCTTCACGACTCACTGCAGGGCAGTGCACATCAGGGGAAGGACGAAAGGGGAGATGGGGCTTTTATGTTTTTTAATGATCCTGATTTGAATTATCCTCCATGCTTAATTGTGATCCATTGTTCTGGCCCTGAATTAGGCTGTTTTGGGTCCCGCCCCTCTGGTTCCCTTCCACTGTGTCTTTGTCCTGTTCTCTTTATCATGAAATCCCTGGTTATCTCTCTCATGCTCTTTCTTAATGCTCTGTCTCTCTTTGTCTGTCTGTCTCTCTGTCTGTCTGTCTGTCTCCCTCTATCTCTCTTCCCATTCCCTCAATATTTATATCTCTATTAAATCTCTAATGTCGTCTCACTCACTCACTCTCTCTTTCTGTCTCTCTCTCTCTGTCTCTCTCTCTCTCTCTCTCTCTCTCCACAGATGTGAATGACAATGTGCCTTTCTTCATGTCCTCCAACTATGAGGCCACTGTGCCAGAGGGGGCAGAGGTTGGGACGTCTGTTGCCCAGGTGTCTGCCTCGGACCTGGACTCCGGACTGCACGGCCAGGTCTGGGTCTCAAATCAAACTCCAATGTATCTCTGCTCAGAGCTTTAGGGTCTATATGGTTTTTTTCCCCAGTTTATTCCAGTAGTCTTTATTCTTGCTGAAGTTTGGCTGCAGTAACCACCTGTTTTCACTTGAATGAACACTGAAAGAATGACATTGTACT
>NC_045162.1:27254669-27257169 GCF_900700415.2 Clupea harengus | reverse complement strand
CCGATAGCAACGGACCAGAACTGGCCCCACACTGGCACAGGTCTGGAATCTGTTCAGCTGCTGTGTTGGTGGTCTGACCACCATAGGTTTTGTTAGTAGTTTGTGTGTGTGTGTGTGTGTGTGGGCGCGTGACTTTTGTGTGTTTTCCGCTGAAATGGGGAAAAAATGACAGGAGGGACCCTTTCCCCTTCTCTCTCTCTCTCTCTCTCTCTCCCTCTCCCTCACCCCCCTTCTCTCCCCCTCTCTCCCCCTCTCCCTCTCTCTCCCTCTCTCAGTGTGTCCTCTTTCTGTCTCTCAGAAGCCTCGGCTGGATCACACAAAAGCCGCTCATCTCAAAGCCCACGTCAGCCGTCTCTTCTTCCCTCCTTCCCTGCGCTGATTTTGTTTTAGTCAGATCTCGCCGAGTATTTGGGCTTGATGTTTTTGACAGCCTCTATGGCTACAGGAAATTGAATGTGAGGAAAAGAGAAGGGAAGACACAAAAAAAAAAACGAAAGGAAAACAATGCGAGATGAATCTAGGTGAGATGAATCTGGATGCTTGTTAGCAAATCTCTGTGGTAAGTGTGGGAGTACCACAGTCAGCCCTTTGAGCTAATTATTTGATGTTTGCTCCTTTTGTTTTGTTTTGGAGTCCCTTGCTGTCGCCGACGTGGAAATTAATAATTAAATGAGGAAGACCTCTTTTAATGACAGAGGTAAATCCCTTTGTGGCTCGGAGGCGTTGAGTGTTATTTGCGCACGTCGGTTTCACGACATGTCCTCCCAAAGATGCTGTGCAGTGCTAATGGCATACGATGCTGCCTCATCCCAGACAAGAGGGCAAATTTGCAAAAAATGCAAAAAAAAGGAGCAGTATTTCGGATTGCTTCGTGGATAAATGTGTGTACCATTACTAGTGAATAGTGAATATCCACCTTGTGTAATGTCACACAAAACAGCTATTCATCCATCCCCGACAGAAGTCTTGGGCTGTAGTGCATTATGGGGGCTTCATTGTGCAAAATCACAGCCTCATCTATTAGGGGATTTAAGAGGAGGACAAAAAAAAACTAAGATGTGGCATGGGAGATTTGGCACAGACATAGAAAACAGCAAACTACAGGAAACAGTAATTCCCCCTCAATGCTTTAGAGACTAATCCCTGTTCCTCTTTAGTCTGGTGCCCAAATCTGCCATCTCAACCATTCTACTGTCTGGTAATTAGAAGGAAAACGACTCCCCTCCCACCCTACTCCCCCATCTATTTGGATAAAAAGATGAAAAAGGGAGGGAGTGAGTGAGAGAGAGAGAGAGAGAGAGAGTGGAAGAAAGAAAGAGAGAGAGAGAGAATGAAAGAAAAAGAGAGAGAGATTCAGAGAGAAAGAGAGAGAAAGAAAGAAAGAGAGAGAGAGAGCGAAAGAGAGAGACAGACAGAGAGAGAGAGAGAACAGGAGGAGAAACAACCTGCAGCCCTGGCTGGCTCCCCTGCCTCTGCACAGGTGTCCGAGCAGGCAGATGATCTGTATTAGAATGAGTTAATCCATAAAACATGACACAATCCCATTAAGAGCCAGGGCTTGCTGAGCAGGCACGTCTTCAGGGAGGATTTGAGCTCAGCCACTCTTGGCTCCTGTGCTACCCCCCCCCCCCCACCCTCACACACACACACACACACACACACACACACACACACACACCTATCTGCAGACACACACACACACACACACACACACACACACACACACACACACACACACACACACACACACACACACCTATCTGCAGACACACACACACACACACATGCACACATAGACACTTACCTTTCAACAAAAAAGGTCCTAACTTTCCTCCTCTCCTCTTCTCTTGCTTGCCTTTTCCTTTGACAGAATCCAGCTATATAACCCTGGGTCTAACTCAGAATGCCTCTGTCTGCACACACACACACACACACACACACACCGTCCTCTCATCCTCTTCCTCCTCTCCACGGAGGCCTCATCCCCTCGCTCTCTTTCGACTCCGTCCCACCCACCTCTCCTTCAATCCTCCTTTGTCACCGCCGTGACCACCTCGACATGTTTGTTTTTCTATTTCGCGCAGCCCTGAATAGCTATGCTAATCTCCCCTGCGCGCTATTTGTTTGATAAAGGTGTTGTTTAAGAGATTAAACGCGCGGCGGCAGATAGCGGCCCCCGGCCCCGCCGCTGTTCCTGCGACCCCGCGCGGTATCGGCGAGCGGATTAGCCACAGCACCGACACTGCTGACAGCATGCTTTACCTTAATGCCATGCATTGTTTGACCTCTGAAATGAAATGCTGCCGCTGTGTGTGTGCGTGCGTGTGTGGGTGTGTGTGTGTGCCCGCAAATGTTTTATTTATGTCTTTGGAGAACAGCGTATCCTTCAAAACTAACTGCAACTGTGGATACTGTTGTTGCTTGTCCTGTGGTGCGAGTGGAATCAGGTAGCCATGTTGGACTGGGTTTTAAATGAGCAGGTGTGATGGTTTAATGTTGG
>NC_045162.1:27247169-27249669 GCF_900700415.2 Clupea harengus | reverse complement strand
AGACATAACAGAGGTCACAACACTAAGGTCAGCGTGTCAGCATCCAACACGTCTGTCCCGGTCAGCGTATATACGACAGTGGCGACAGTGGTACAGGAGGTAGAGAAGTCGTTTAGTAATCAGAAGGTTGTTAGTTCAATTCCCTGTCGAAGCGTCCTTGAGCAAGACACTGAACCCCTAATTGCTCCTGATGTGCAGTGTGCCATCAGTGTAAATGTAAAAATGTGTATACATCCTTGTAAGTCGCTTTGGATGAAAGCGTCTGCTAAATGACTAAATGTAAATATACATATGCTTTCGGGGGATTGTAAACAGTATTTGTTTTATTGACTAAGTATAAAACCAAACAAAGGGTTTGTCTCCCTGTCGTAGAGTGTGAAGTGACACCTGGGCAGAATGTTCCGGAGAGACTCAGCAGTCGTGTGCAAGCGTGAAGGAGGCTTTTGCCTACAGCTGTCGCCTCCGAGTGGAATTGATTTGATGTGCGCCGGGCATCTAATGCATGAAAGTGTTTCGGGTTTGTGGCAGGCTCCCTTGAAGTGTTTTGTTATGTTTATTAATGCGCTCCGAGTTTAGGAGAGAGTGGAAGAAGGAAGAGGGGAGGGGGGCCCCATTTGAAATGACTATTGTGACACACCTGGCCTCGGCTGTCGTCCGTCTCTAGTTTCTCAATATCGCTACGTCGTGTTGTCAAGAGAGAGGGAGAGGGAGAAAAAAAAGACAAACTTCAAAGGCTTTTGTAAACAACACTTCCAGTGAGTGGGGAGAGGGGAAAAAAATGTGTGGAATTCTTCTTTTGCTTTATCTATTAACTTTTAATTGTCTCCCGTGTTCTGTGACGGATGTGTCGAATCCACCAATGCGTGTTGTCCTTCAGAGCGCTCCTGCCTCTGTCAGGCAGACGAGGCCACTCGCTAAAGCAAGTCATTAATTCAGCAAGGGAAAGATTCATGATTGGCATTGTTTTCACATTTTTGTAATGCCTGTGTTTGTCTTTCTTTAAATAGGTTTCAGCCACTGATCCAGATCAGGAGGCTGACCAGAGTGCCCTGCGGTACTCCTTGCACGGGCAGGGCGCTGGTAGTGAGTTCACCATTGAGGAGCTAACGGGTCGGATCTACGTGCAGAAGCGGCTGGACCGGGAGGAGCGGTCTGCGTGGCGCTTCCTGGTCCTGGCCACTGATGAGAACGGAGCAGGGCTCACAGGTTTCGCGGATGTTCTCCTGGAGGTGCGCGACATCAACGATAACGCCCCTGCCTTCCTGTGCTCGGCAGATGTGTGTTTTGTTGGAAGCGTGCCCGAGAACTCACCCGCAGATACCTCCATCATGGAGATGCGTGCCACCGACTTGGACGACCCGAAGGTGGGGAAGAATGCCGTGCTGACCTACCGCATCGTCCAGAATGTCCGCAACGAAATCAATCTCAACCTGTTCTCCATCAACCCTTCCACGGGCACCATCTACACCGTGCTGCGATCCCTGGACCGAGAGGTGGAGGATCGCTACCTGGTGGTGGTGGAAGCTGTGGATGGAGGTAGTCTCTCAGGAACAGGCACGGCCACCATCCTGGTTTCGGATGTGAATGATCATGCACCGGCGTTCACACAGCAGCTCTATGTGGCATCCATACCGGAGGAACTCGAGGTGAACAGTGAGGTGCTGGTTGTGGCAGCAACCGACGGGGACGAGGGTGAGAATGCGGCGGTGACCTTCAGCATCGTCAGTGGCGACGAGGAGAGGAAGTTCTTCGTGGAGACGGACAAGGCCAACAGGCGCGGTATTCTGCGCCTGCAGAAGAAGATCGACTTCGAGAAGCCCCACGAGCGGGCCTTCAACCTCACGCTCAAAGTGGAGGACGCCGACTTCTACAGCCTGGCTCACTGCGTCATCCAGGTAGAAGACTCCAACGACCACGCGCCTGTCTTCTTCCCACAGTTCTATGACGCCGGCGCCATGTTCGAAGACGTCCCTGCTGGAACCATCGTGGCCCAGGTGACTGCCCTGGATCTGGATTCAGGCCAAAACGGGAAGTTCTCATACGGCATCGCCCCAGAGTCTGACCCCTACCAGCAGTTTGTGGTGGACAAGAGTGGATGGGTCGTAGTAGCAGACTCCCTCGACCGTGAAAAGGTTTCCCAGCATCGGCTTATGATCCTTGCCACTGACATGGGCAAACCCGCCCTCACCGGGACCGCCATTGTTATGGTGACGGTGCAGGACATCAACGACAACGGCCCAGAGTTTGAATCGCCGTACCGGCCTGTGATTTGGGAAAACTCAGCCACCCCTCAGCCTGTGCACATGAACGACACGTCGCTTCTCCTCCACGCCGTCGACCGCGACTCCTCCCCCAATGGCGGGCCCTTCTCCATCCGGCTGCTCATGCTCACCGAGGATGCCACCAGTTTCAACCTCACTGACCTGCGCAATGGCAGCGCCCTGGTCACCGCCCTGCGCACCTTCGATCGGGAGCAGCAGAAGCAGTACCTCCTCCCCAT
>NC_045162.1:27237169-27239669 GCF_900700415.2 Clupea harengus | reverse complement strand
TCCCCTCCTCTGCTGTGGTCACAGGTGTAAGTGTGCCCCCATGTTCGACGGGCCCGAGTGCCAGCAGACCAAGCACAGTTTCCACGGCCATGGCTACGCCTGGTTCCCTCCCATCAGGCCCTGCTTCCAGAGCCAGATCTCGCTGGAGTTCATCACTGAGGCGCCCAACGGCCTGCTGCTCTACAACGGCCCACTGGCCGCCCCCCAGCCCGGAGACCCGGAGGACTTCATCGCCCTCGGTAATGCCCAAAACCCGGGCTCCCGGCAATATGTTTGCATTGCGTTTGGATTTAGTTCAGTGATATATTGAGCCTATAGTGTGTAGGCTTTCATCAAGGGCAAGGGGAAAACAACGGTGGTCTGAACGGGCATGTTACGTTAGGAGTTAATCATCCTCGGTGATTGTTGTTAATACGCCATTGGAACAGAGGAGAAGTGATTTGTAGTGGACTGAATGTATGTAGTATAAGTCTACACTAAACCTGCTCCACTTGGTATGGATGTCACACATGTGATTCAAAATCAAAAGTGAGAAATGATTTTAACATTCAGAAATCCTATCCCACATTTTGAGAAGGGCAGTCAATACTGGCATGATTTAAGGCTTTTAAATCACCTGTGCCAGAAATTAATTTAATCCAACCGATTAATTGCATGGCTTATTTTTTTTGAAGAGCCAGCTCAATAAGTGTCAGAAACCGTCAAAAGTGTGACCATCAATCATGCATTGGTTTTCCTCGGTGCAGACCTGTGCTGCTGTGGTCAGCACTATGTTGAATCGGTTGTGGTCAGCAGAGAGGTTGAGACTGGGGTCACTCCTGAAGGTCAGATAGTGCAGCCCCACTGCCACACACACACACACACACACACACACACACACACACGCGCACACACACACACACGCGCGCGCACACACACACACACACGCACACACACACACACACACACACACACACACACACACACACACACACACACACACACACACACACACACACACACACACGCACACACACACACGTGCCTGTCCCACAACCGGTTTTGTTGCCGTTTCACTGAATAGCCCGCCCAGGTGGCACTGTGGTGCGCTTACATCATCACTTTGCTACACATTGCTTTTAGTTGTGTGATTATTGAGCCGGGGCATGAGCGTTCCCTGCATGAGAAGAAGATCGAACTTGACCACAAATTGATTGTCGAGAGGCATTTTTCATGGATGCTGTTCAATACAGTGTGTGCCAACAGTGTTTTGGGTCGATGGGGGTCAGGTTGTATAGATGGATAGAAATATTGCTCATATTTTGTCAAAACATGAGCATGACACCGGATGACGCATGGGGACTTGATGAGGGTTATAGCAATAGTCATTAGTACTGGACCTCAATGCCTGAGGCACTTTGTTTTGCATAACTTTGCCAGCAGTCGGGGGGCGGGGAGGCGGTGATGTTACCTAGAAAACCTCCCTTACGTGAGGAATCCTCATGTTCCTACCTGAAGCCCAATCAAACGGCAGGCCCAACCTAACATGGTGTAGAACTGCCTCCGCTCTCAGTGTAGAAATGTGGCACACACATGTAGATGCACTTATCAAACTCCTCTGATGTTTCCCCACCGCCGCAGACATCCTCTCAATTTAACAAGCCTCTCCTGATTACTTAAAGATGTTGTAGTAGTAGTTACACCGTTAGTAGCGGTAGTAGTAGTTGCTGAAACAGTTGTGAGAGAGGCAGTCATTAAAAGGTTGTAGAAAAGTCTTGATTACAGCTCTAAGTTCTTCCTTCCTCCTCCCCCTCCTCCTCCTCCTCCTCCTCTTCCTCCTCCTCCAGAGCTGAAGAACGGCATCCCTTCTCTGAGTGTGAACCACGGCTCCGGAACACTGACGCTCCAGCTTCAGCCCAGGACTGCCGTCACAGACCGCCGCTGGCATCGTCTGGACATCGTCAGCGACGGGAAGGTCAGGACAACGCGGCTTGGGGTTTGCCCCGGGGGGAGGGGGGGCGGGGCGGGGCGGGGTAGAGGGAGGAGGGACAGAGGGGGCAGGAGGTGGGAGGCTGGCCAATGAGACGGCTGAAGGCCCACTGTCAAATGTGATGGTGGTCTGGGTAGAATCCAGTGCCTCACTCACATCCAAATCCACTTTATTATGTCCACTTCATCGATATCACAGAAATGTTAAGAGGCAATCTCCCCTCATGGCTAGTCTCCAGGTGAAGGGGTGTAGCTCTACACCTCCTTCCCATTCATTTTCACCAGATAGAAATCGCTTTTGAGGAAGAAGGAGGAATATTCCTCTGAATATTTTTTTTTAAATCACCGATGAAGAATCATCAACTATGCCTCACAATTGTCCTCTATGTTGTAGTGATAGCAGTGGTGGCTGTGGTGGGTGTAGTAGATGAGGGGGACTAAGTGAGGCTGGTGTGTTGCAGACGGTGCAGCTGATCCTGGACCACTGCACTGGGGCTGCGGTGAACGAGGTGGAGGGCCTGGGGGTGGAGAT
>NC_045162.1:27179669-27232169 GCF_900700415.2 Clupea harengus | reverse complement strand
GTGTTGGGTGTACTAAGAAAAGGGGGGAAAAGGTAGATGTTTCATTTCTGGGACACACCCAGCAGATGAGGGTGTAAAAACCTCACACCTTGTCATCCCATAGAATCCAATTGGTAGCACTTTGGTAGGGAGAGACTGTGTAGCTGTGTGTATGTGTGTGTGTGTGTGTGTACGTGCGTGCGCGCGTGCACGCGTGCGTGCGTGCGTGTGTGTGTGTGTGTGAGAACCAGAGAGCATGTGGAAGAGAAGCATGTGGAAGCTCTGAGCTTCGTCTCCTGAGGCCCACTCAAAGTCCTGCCTCTGCACATAAACACACATTCACACACATACATTTACACCCTTAAAGTCACACATGTACACATTCACACACATACATTTACACCCTTAAAGTCACACATGTACACACTGCACCTATACCTTTAAATGCCTCTGGGTACACTGGGGATAGTCTCTCTCTCTCTTTCTCTCTCTCTCTCTCTCTCTCTCTCTCTTTCTCTCTCTCTCTCTCTCTCTTCCTCTCTGACCCACTTCTTCTGTCCTCCTACAGCCGTCCTGGTCGCCGTGACCGTGTGGAACCAGAAGGGCAGCCGCAATAAGTTCCGCAAGCACGGCGTTTACCACATCCCGGCGGAGCACGAGAGCTGGGAGGACATCCGGGAGAACATCCTCAACTACAACGAGGAGGGAGGAGGGGAACAGGACCAGGTACACACACACACACACACACACACACACACACACACTCACACACACACACGCGCTCACACACACACACTCACTCACTGACACACGCAAACACACACACGCGCACGCACACTCACACACAAACACACACACACGAACACAAACACACGCACACTCACACACAAACACACACACACACACGAACACACACACACACACACGAACACAAACACACACACACACACATACACACACACACACACACACACACACACACACACACACACACACACACACACACACACACACACACACACACACACACACTCACTCACACACAAGCACACTTTACACACTTAAACAGCCATTAGTGCAGTCATGCTCTGGGGCTCAGGGGAGGGCCATCATTGATTTGCCATCACTTCAGGTCACATCAGCGCTTAGGCCGACATCCTTAAGTCTGCAGTATACTGCCGGCCGCCGTGGACACGGCAAGGATTAGGTCTGCGCATGATGCAAACACCGTCAGTGCAGACTGCCCTCGCAGCACCAAAAAAACGTTTCCATGCAGGCCTGAGCACATTGACTGCACACGTTCTAAACCACTGGTTCAGGGTCAAGAGAAAACCAAATCTATGTACTCTATTTATTCATTTAGCATTCATTTATCCAAAGGTGACTTACAGTACAGGTGCACATTTTCCTCATACAACATACACATACAACTACTGGAGACTCACTGATACACTGAGAGTTTTATTTATTTTAGGCTTCAGCGAATCATAGTTGATCACTTCTTTAGATTGAGGAGTAAACGGTTACGAAGGGGCAGAAGTGTTCGCTGCAGATTCACATGACGTAGATATATCATTTCAAACACTGTGATTGAGCTTGTGCGCTGAGAGACGTGTCCGTAACAGCAAAATTAGTTTACTTTGGAGACACAAATGTGCACGAACGCCTCCATGCTGTTGCGAACATTTAAACCTTTAATCAGCATGAAGCCAGTGTGGGCAAAAGGCCACTAGGTGGCAGTAGAGTGACATTTAGACAGCTCCAGAAATACATTCTATACATCCACTCAGTCATATAGTGGACGTAGTAGTGACAGATACAAGGAATCAGAGACTTGCGCCCAAGTATGGCATAATTCTAGTAATAATAAACTTTTGATACTCACAGATGAGTTGGCCCAAATGTATGAATGCTGTTCTTGCCTTCATGTCTGTGTGCATGTGTGTGTGTGTGTGTTTGTGTGTGTACACAGCTGTTTGTATGATATACTGTGTCTGTGGAGTGAAATGAATGACATGACAAACGGACCTATTTTTCCCCGTTCACCAGAACGCCTACGACATCACCGAGCTGAAGCGTCCGCTGTGCTCCAGCCTGTCCCAGTCGTCCTCCTGCACCACCGCGCCCCTCATCAAGTCCTCCCAGGGCTCCCAGGAGGAGGTGCACCCCTCGGTGGTGAGCGCCGGCGGCCTCGCCCCGCACCCCTCCTACGCGTCACACGTCGCCGCCGCCATCCCCCACCCGCACCACCACCACCACCACCAACACCACTGCCCCATGGACTTCAGGAGCTACGTTTCGCGCATCATCTGGGAGGCGGACAACGACAGCATGGCCCTCCCGCTGGACACGTACCGTGTCTACTGCATCGAGGGCCAGGGCGAGGGCGCGTCCAGCGTCGGCAGCCTCAGCTCGCTGGGCTCGGCCCTCGCCGACACCAACGCCGACGCCGACTTCAGCTACGAGAGCCTGCGTCACTGGGGGCCCAAGTTCGAGGGCCTGACCGAGCTGTACCGCCGGCCCGAGCTGCCGCTCGGCACCTACCGGGAGGCCGTGCGGAGCCCCACCCCGACCCAGGGCCGTGGCCAGGGTCACGGGCGGCAGGAGCAGCAGCTATAATGCTGGGCTTGTGTCTCTGTGTGTGGGACTGTTGTGTAGCTGTCCTTAGTTGTGCTGGTTTGTTTCTGGTTTTGAAGGGAAGATCAGGGTAGCTTGTGAAGAGAAGCGAGTGATCTCTCTCCATTGACTCTATTGTTTTGTTTGATTATTTGTTTCTTTGGTTTTGGTCTTCAGCATTACACGCACGCACACACACACACACAACACACACACACACACACACACACACACACACACACACACACAACACACACACACAAAAGAAGCTTTACCAGCCAGCAGGGGAGAAGATGCTCTGACGCTGGAGATGAAATTGGAAGTTTTATTTATTGAGTGTCTGATGAACTATTCATTTTTTTTTTATAAATGTACTGTATTTATTTTAGCCTCGAAATCGTCTTTATACAGGGAACAAAGCCAGTGGATTACTGTGTGATTTCTTTTTTATGACCTTCAAGGGAAGACGTTTGTGTGAGTTACCATGGGCCAGTTTCCCCCCAGTCTGTAAAATTAACGATGCCTTTTCCTGGTGGCCTACACTTGATGTACTCCCACTATGTACAGATGAGTTTAGGCAGGTAGATTGGAAGAGCCGTGGCAGGTGTGCTTGGAAAGAAGTGGCCCGTTGAGCAGTGAATCTGGGACATATTCACTCCTTCTCTCCCTTCTCACACCCAAATGATCAATTGATAACGCTAGAATTCATGCAGTCAGTTTGACAGTCAAGCGCCATTAATCACAACTTAACTTGGCTGCAAACAAACATGATTTAATCACGTCTAGATGAATAAGCACAGACTCCTTTGACAAACGAGAACAAACCTTTCACAATAACTAAAAAACAGTTGTGATCCTTTTGATTTAAATATATATATATACAGTATATATTTGCCATGTTGATACTGCATCTTAGGGAGGGTTGGTGTTGCAGCAAATGAAGATTGAAAGGACATTTAAAGAGTTCCTTTACCATGCTACAAAGATCAAGCCAGTGTATATGACTTCCTGGCAGTTGAGGAATTATTTTTGTACTCCTCCATAAATCGATATCTGCCCCTGATGTGTGTATTCTGTGTTGAAGTTTCTTCAAGACTGTACTTTTCTTTTTTCTGTCTTTCCTCCATGGATGTTAATCATTTGTGACACTTTCTGAGCCCCGTGTTCCGCAGCAAGGTGACACACTCCCTTGTGTCGTCGCACAGTCATATGAATGTATCTCAAACCAGTCAGACATGCTTTGTGGGGTCCACTGCAAAGGAAGATGAGTGCAAATAGGCGGAAGATACAATCACACCGAAAGAAGGAGAACAAAAGAGAATTATAAATGCCTAAAACAGTTTAAAATGGCCTAAATCAATAAAGATATATTTTTGTTGCCCTAGAGTCAGAAACTATTAGTAGCTTTCAAAAAAAAAGATTGTCATGATATTTTTTTTATTAGCAGCAACTCCTGAAAAATGTTTGGTGCTTTTATCAAACGTGGAGGCCAGAAGCAAGGCTGCTGAGGCGTCTGCACAGTCCATGTTGTGGCTTCTCCTTAAAATGTCATTTGTCAAACATTGTAGTGCAGTGGGTCAGTTCATCATCGTGGCATATGCCACACCGAAATATATCCAAACCTTCATCTTTGCACAAACTAAGCTCAATCCAACCAACACCTTAAAACAGAAAACAGTGTCTGGTGTGTTTCAAAGTGAAATGGTGCCTGTACGCAGTAGATTTAGACTAAGCCACAAACGCAAGTTAGCCTTGAAGCAGATTCTAGAGCACTGTAGTGTCTTGAAGCAGATTCTAGAGCACTATAGTGTTCTGAAGCAGATTCTAGAGCACTATAGTGTCCTGAAGCAGATTATAGAGGACTATAGTGTCCTGAAGCAGATTCTAGAGGACTATAGTGTCCTGAAGCAGATTCTAGAGCACTATAGTGTTCTGAAGCAGATTCTAGAGGACTATAGTGTCCTGAAGCAGATTCTAGAGCACTATAGTGTCCTGAAGCAGATTCTACAGCACTATAGTGTTCTGAAGCAGATTCTAGAGCACTATAGTGTTCTTGAAGCAGATTCTAGAGCACTATAGTGTCCTGAAGCAGATTCTAGAGGACTATAGTGTCCTGAAGCAGATTCTAGAGGACTATAGTGTTCTGGAGCAGATTCTAGAGCACTATAGTGTTCTGGAGCTGCATTCTACTCTCTCTCTCTCAAGACATTCTGCTTCAGTGTCGCCACTGGCCCTACTGCTTGCACCCACACTACTTAACAGGTTTGGTCTGAAGGTCCAGTGCAGGGTTGTTGACGCCGACCATTCTGTCAGTATACATGCATCCCTCCTGTTTTCCCCTTTTAAATCTAGTCCAGTTAATGCCCGCACTTCTTGCACATGGGCCTCAGGGCTGCGAGTTTCACCTGTGTAATGTATATTATGTATATATGTAGGCCTACGTTTTCTAGAGACCTAATGCCAGATATTCCTTTTCTATATGAATTTTAATAAATAAAGCATTTTCCTGAAGGCATGTGACAGTGTTTGGTCAATTATTATCTGATACGCTGTGCACTAAGTGCAGTGCAGCAGAGTTATTTTGACAGGTAGGTGACAATCCATCGTGGAGCCAAGCCATAGTCTGACGGATTCCTTTGCCACAGTACCCTTACTCAGACATACATGCTGCCATAGTGCCATCTAGTGGTCACTGTGTTCCCATTCTAAGGATCAGGCTTTCATTGGTGGGTGATTTGATTTGCCATTATTAAATAAAGACTACATTAAGGTCCAAGCGGGCAAAACTTCTACTGTGGCTACTGTGGTTTTCTAAGGTCACCCTTATTTTTTGTCGACAAATCAGGGTATGTTTATGCTTTTCTACTTCTTTAAGGTAAGTGTCCAAAAATACTGTGATGTTAGCTTGGAAATGGCGTTTGTGAAATATGTTGACAAGACATTGATATGAAGAGAAGTAGTCAGGAGGAAATGTATGGTGAGGAGGGAGAGTTTTAGAGAGATTATTTTCTTAATTTTTTGGGGGGGATTTACATTTACATTTACATTTAGTCATTTAGCAGACGCTTTTGTCCAAACCGACGTACAAGGGAGAGAACAGTCAAGCTAAGAGCAATATAAAGCATGGTGTAACAATAAATACTACTTTACATAAGAATTAGAAAAACGACCTAGAAAGGAAAAAGAAGTGCAGGAATGTAACTGCTGAAGTGCAAGTTAAGCGCTAGTCAAGGTGCCAGTTAGGAAGGGAGGTGCTCTCTGAAGAGTTGGGTCTTCAAAAGCTTCTTGAAGGTAGAGAGGGACGCCCCTGCTCTGGTAGTACTAGGCAGTTCGTTCCACCAACGTGGAACTACAAATGAGAATAGATGATAGATGATAGATGATGGAGAACTTGAGGTGGGCCCTGTGGGGGGTTGTGTTAGAGGTTGGTGGTGGATGTATTCCCAAGACCATACAATAACCCCCACACAACAGGGGCTTTGTGGAGAGAAGGGGGCCAACAGCAGTCCGCTACAGCAACCCCCTGACCAGACAACACAGGGCCGAAGCGCAGACACTCTTCAGTAACAGCATTAATTGTCCAATTAAAGTCCCGAGACACGAGGAACACTCAAGACCTTCCTACGTCCACGTTCCTTCCATATCATGTTTTATATGACAATGGATAATCCACTGAAGTCAGTGGGCAGTTTATTTCTGGATAATCTTTTATTCCATTGTTTTAGTGTGTTTATTCTGTAGCCCTATAATAGTTACGGAATTCTGTTACAGTACGAAGAGTATACTCAGTAATCAGTAACATTTGTATGATCAGAGCTTACTGCACTGTACGTTGGAGAACATCACATTGTGGAGATCGTTGTGTGCTAAGATTTACCAAACTTTGTCATTTGGAATCTCTTCACCAGCCGGCTTCAGCATCTTACTCTGTCTACAATCAGCTAATTTAAATTGAATCAAGAAATACAGCTTTGCCGTTTCATCAGAGATTTGCCATGGAAACGACAGACTCTTTCAGGATATACTGAGGCCCCACACTGAGCTGTTACACATACTGAGCTGTTACACATACTGAGCTGTTACACACACTGAGCTGTTACACACACTGAGCTGTTACACATACTGAGCTGTTACACACACTGAGCTGTTACACATACTGAGCTGTTACACATACTGAGCTGTTACACACACTGAGCTGTTACACATACTGAGCTGTTACACACACTGAGGCCCCATACTGAGCTGTTACACATACTGAGCTGTTACACATACTGAGCTGTTACACATACTGAGCTGTTACACACACTGAGCTGTTACACATACTGAGCTGTTACACACACTGAGCTGTTACACACACTGAGCTGTTACACATACTGAGCTGTTACACATACTGAGCTGTTACACATACTGAGCTGTTACACACACTGAGCTGTTACACACACTGAGCTGTTACACATACTGAGCTGTTACACACTGAGCTGTTACCTGCTCTACTTTATTGACTGGTCTAGTCCTCTGAGGAGCGGGGCTTGGGTTGTTGACAGTTGCAGGCTTGTACCAGCAGAGGGCGCATGTGAGCTGTAGATGATAGTCTGGTTCCCCAGCCGTCGTCACTGTCTGGAGAGTGGAGAGGCCTCCTGAGATGACCCTGAGATATGACGGCCTGTACTGTACTGTTATTGTTAGCTATCTGCATCTGTTTCTCACGTCATGGTCATTTGTTGCATTAGTTTAGATGAATCAGTTGTTAAGATTATATTAGTTTTTTAGCAGAGTCAACGATAAGCCCACGTGGAGAATGGCATACATATGTATGTGTGACTAATACCCTGTGAGAGAGTGTAATATAACTAATACCCTGTGAGAGAGTGTAATATAACTAATACACTGTGTGAGAGAGTCCTTGAGTATTTTTTTCTGAAGAGGCTGTATACAAGAGGCTAGAATAGCAAAATGAAAAATATTTTTGTATGGATCTCATTTTTTCAAGGAAATGTAGCTACCACACTTGAACAGCTTCCCATGTAGATTACTCCTTTCTGTGGGCTAATGTGAGCACTTTATGTGTGGACATTTCCTGGTAGAATTCAGTGAGTGTGTATTTAGGTTTTTTCTTACTTACTTAGTTACTTGTTTGCATTTCTGTCAATAACCTGAGGCAGACACATTATCTGAACTTGTATATTAACACAACGAAGGTGATCTCAGAAAGTAAGGCTGTACTACCAGCTGGTAACAAAAAACGAAAGCCTTAGGATACAAAAGGCATACCAGAACAGAGGAGGGAAACGCACATAGCATTGTTTAAGTTTAATCTCAGCTGGCCCTCTCACAAGAAGGCACTGATTTGTTTACTATTTGATATTGATTTGTTGTTGATATGTTGTAAGTTGGCTTTTATGATATTCCAAGACTTTCTGCAGTGTCAACCGTAAGAGTGGTAATGTACTTCCAGAGAACATGCAGGAACAGGTTTTAATGTCTGTGTCAGTAGAAAGATTTGAATAGATATTTAAATGTAAAATCCTGGAATTACTGTAGAATGTACACAAAGGAAGTATATTTGAATTCAAATAAAAGATGTTGTTTAATTGCATCTTTTTAACTTTGAACACAGATTCTCTCCTGTGACCTCCTGTGAGTCCATTTAAATTGAAGTGTCAGCTTGAAAGGCATATTCGTTATATGTGTAGCACTTAAAATTTGAAGGGACTTTTGAAACAGGGATTGAGATGACACGGACAAGAGGAGAGACCCCCATTTGGGGAGGGAGAAAGGTTGGTGTCATTTGAATAAAATAAACATGGCAATGCAATGTTTTTTTTGTCTGCTGAAGGGGCTGTATTTACTTTCCCTTTAAAAAATAGCATTAACCCTAGACTTTTGCATACAGCTGCAAGCTTTCAAATGCTAACCTGTGCACATTTAACAAACGAGTGACACCCTCAATGTCTTACCAAGGCCAGGCAGTCAATTCGAATTCTGTTGTTGGAGACGGGCACCATCGAGCCAGACTACACATTAGCCACGGAATCAACTCAACTAGATTGCTTGAGATCACACAGGTGGTCCTAATGCAGGTTCTGTGCAATGATGATATGAAACCCCCCTTCATTGACAGTAGTCTCTCTGTAGACGTCTGCCTGGACCAAGATGCATATGTGCCCATTGATGATGAGACCCCCCATGGGATTGCAGGGGTATTATTCTACACAAAACTAAGACAGGAGCCAAGGATCTACTGGATGTCCGTGGGTTAGACTGGCAGTAAGTCTACATTTACATTTAGTCGACGCTTTTATCCAAAGCGACTTACAATGTATACACATTTTACATTTACACTGATGGCACACTGCACATCAGGAGCAATTCAGTTCAGTTTAGTGTCTTGCTCAAGGACGCTTCGACAGGGAATCGAACTAGCAACCTTCTGATTACTAAACGACTTCTCTACCACTGTACCACTGTCGCCCATAATCTAGCGTATTGTTGGGTAGACTGAATGGGATGGTTGGCCAGTTGGCAATTCAGCAATCCATATCTGGACGGAAAATGAGCAGGGAAAGCCTGATGATCCTCCAGCCCCTGTCACCATGTAGTCCACTGCCAGCTCTGGTGTCAGGTAGCGAGCTGCCGCGCTCAATAATGAATGGCCGTGCATTTAAAAAATGCAACAAAATAGCTGTTACTTCTCGCACTCTCTCCCTGCTCCCCGGAGCCCTGCATTAAATCCCGGTGGGGGCGAGTGCAGCTTCCTGCCAGTGAGTCAGTCTTTCTGGAAACCGGATCGGTGCCCGAGGTGGCCGGCGCTGTTCCCCGTTCTCTCGCCTGCGACTCGGGCAGGTGTTAGTTACACAGCAGCAACACCCAAGACCAGCGGTCCGCTGTCTCCTTTTCCTGGAAGCCTATTGTCTGTCGGTTGGCCTATTTGTCAGCTCAGGCAGCTTAGTGACAGCAGCGCCAGGGCCTGTGTGCAAACCTGTGACAAAGATGTCTGGAGCTGGCCCAGGCCCAAACACCTCTCTAGTGTACTCAGATTAAGAGATCTGGATGGCAGAGTGATTGATCTCATTAGCTTTGGACCCTCACGTTACGATACCACTAGCCTTTTGGTGTGGTGATATGGAACGGATGACTTTAGTTTTTTCTTTGAAATGTAGAGGTCAATTTTAAGATTGCCCTTGTTGGATTATATCTTTTCTATTTGTTACCTCATCTTCAGAAGTGGTATTGGATGGTTTTATGGTTGCTGTTTTCAGAGCTAGCTACCTAAAAACCATATAGAAACCTTGCAAACACCACCAACAGCCTAGTTGGCATTGAGAAAAGCTTGCTAGCATGACAACTGGTGTATTTTGGCACTATAGTTAGCGATAGTGAAGCTTGCTGTAAAGGCTTGTCTTACATTTCTACGAGGTGATCCGTCCCAGACCAGGATCCCCGGTGGTCCAGACCCAGAACTATGTATGCAGAGCATTGCCTGGATGGCTCCTGGGGAAGACAGGGTGTTTATTTGTCCTTCACATGACCATATACCAACTAAATTAATCTGAAGATGATACCTAAAGTAGGCACCTATAAAACATACCTTAAAGTGCCACATTGCATAGTATTGCGTAAATGATACAACCCTAATGTTACAGCTATTTTCCGTAACAACCTATTACACGTTGAAAGATCTTCAAACGACAAGTTACTAAATCACACCCTTTCTCATTACACTGTAAAAACTTGTCTTCTTTGAATTAGGGAATTATAAACTTATAGATCTTCTGTTATGAATACTTCAGAGTGAATACTTCACACTGCTGTGTACATGATAAGATTCCCCTCTAAGTGTGTGGAGTCTAGAGATTTTCTGACACACTGAATCGATAGTAATTCACAGTTCATTAATACTGTGGAGGTTAGGTTGGAAAAAAAACTATTAGCATTCCATTAAACCTCTACAATAATGAATGTTTCAACATTGCGCTAGGAAATAAAGTGTTCATAAATTTCATGTCAACAAAGTTGCTTTAAACAAAGACCTTTACTCAGCTGCTTTCAGCTGAGAAATTTTGCTATTGCTGAGAAAAGATTCAGGAAGAAAGCAAACTAATTTCTGAATGACTGCATATAGGTCAATGTAATTCATATACATTCAACTGTATTTTTGTTGAGTATTTCTCATAATACAAAGACATTCTATTGGAACAAACTGAACTACTGTTACAGAAAGTGGAAGCAAAGAAAATGTGTTTGTTTGTTTCTTCCAAAGCGGCCTCCTGAAGCATTACGCGTTGTGATGACTTAAAGCATTGAGGATTGTAGCATGACTTCAGCCTTCTCCACTAGCCTTTTTTCACTGTAAGGAAAGTGGTGGACATGGGCAGGTATGTGGGTATAAGGCACTGGGAGGTGGTAAGAATTATACTAACTAAAAGGCTACTTCAAAGCCTGAATGATTTTTCTTGTCATGACTTTTGATTAAAACAGAGATCTGGAACAGACCAACTAGTTTTACAGAGAATTGGCATGCAACAGGTTCCACTGAACTAGTAACCAAGGGCAACAGGTTCTCCTGAACTAGTGACCAAGACCTTGTCACTACGTTCATTAATAAAAGCAGGTAATAAAAAACAGAAATTACGTTACATTTGAGTTTCAGTAAAAATGATATACAAATTTGAAATACCTCTGCTCTACTGGTAGATGAACTGGTAGAGCAATGTGCCAACAGCCCCAAGATACTGGGCACACATAGGCTACTGATGAACATGTATAACTGTACTGTAAGTTGCTTTGGATAAGAGTCTGCTAAATTAATCAATGTAAAACAATTGAGTAATTGAGTTGTGTTACAGAGTAACATAATATGTAATATTTTTTTTTTAGCAAAGCTTAAATTATATGGGTCTGCAAAGTATATTTAAAGATAAAACATAATACTTTTCATGAGTTAAAATGAGAAAAGTAAACATAAATCTTCATCAGTGCTGCACTCTCTTAATTGTGTATTGATGACACCTGCTGGTGACTTTCTAAGTTGTAGTTTCACGGCGTCTAATGCAAAGCAAGTGAATCAGGGCATGCCAGTTAGCTTAGTTAAATAGACACACTTAATTGTATCAGTATGGAACCCCTCTAACTGGCGTTCATGCACACTCATACTAATGATTGATGTTAAACATACTAATTAAAGAATAGATTAAGTTGCAAGGTTACCATTTGCTTGAGACATGAGGCTCTCTTGTTACATATTGTCACATGACTCATTCTTGGGTAACAGTATACAGTCCTGGGGGCAGATCTTCATGTTTGCCACTCCTCCAGCGCTGCTAAGATGAACAGGAGAAGCCACACTGGTTTGGGAAGAGAGGCATCTGGAAAAGCAACACATTAACTGAAGGATCCACACCCATCTATTTATAATGAGTTCAGTCATAATGATCTTTTCCATTTAAATGTTCAAGACTCTGTACCTCAGTGGGGCTCAGTGGAGGTGCAGACAGGTCGGAGGTGGGACAAGAGGGTACAAAATCAAATACAAAATACATGGTAAGAGGTATATTTGAAACATATACCTAAAAAAATCAAATACAAAACATGTAATCATATACAACATGCATTCAGACAGAGGCGGGCAGTAAAGTACCTGCAGTTGTATGTTCACCTCAGTGTTAGAAGAGCAGGTGGCTTTGCAGGCAAACGCAGACACACATATGGAGTCAATGAACTTTATTTTTGGATTGGATTCAATTTATTGTCATTGCACAGAGTACAAGTACAGAGGCAACTAAATGTAATATTAATGACAACACCAGCATCACTCCAGTGTTCCCCACACATAATTGAGTGGGGAGGGCTGCTTGCCGCTCTGGATGACTTGAGATGGCTGTCGACATGCCTGGACGGGACAGCTCGCAGTGGAGCCACCACATGGACAGCTGCACTCTTTTCCTCATTGTGCTGACGGTGCTGGCACTGCTCTGCTTCAGAAGGCCGTCTGGACAGAGTGTGTGCATTTTTGTGTAGGCGGCCAGCTCGGTGGCGAATCTCAAAATCGCAATCCCGTGTTAAAAGTAGTTTAGCGTATTTTGCAGTAGAGTGGTACTCTCTGAAGTCCAAAATTTCAAAAGGAAAGTCCTCATCATCCCTGATTTTTCAGAATCCAAGATGGCTGCCCCCGCACATTAACTGACGGGGCTGGGAATGACATCACAACTGAGTTGACACGTGTTCCAGTAACAGTTCAGAAAAAAATACAATACCAATTGTAACTGTTACCAGATGTTAGCAATACCAGTTGATATCAACACATTACTCTGTATTTTGCGCATACAAACACCATATGAACATGTCCACAGATAGAAGTTGGACTGTGCTGTATGCATGACTGATTTAATGAGACACAAATAAAACAGAAGAGCTAATAAAGCTGATGTGTGGGGACAGCCATCTTAGATTCTGAAGTCGGGGGTTGGTGAGATTCGTCCAATTATCCAAATTGGATTTCCGACTTCAGGTGGCATTCCTGTTCAAATTTCCAACTTAGAAGTGGTAAATTTCGTCCTCCGAGTACAGTTGGAATGCACCACCATTCCATCTTGGTCCCACCCAGTGGGACAAATTCCTGGTTTTCGAAATAAATGTAAGTGAATGGCGACGTCACAGGCATGGTCAGTCCAGGAATTCCTGTGTCAATGCCTTACCAGAGCCCGTCTATGGATATCTGTCATAAATTCTCTGGCCTTACGTAGTTAACAGTTCTTAAGAGTTCTTGCCTGCTCTCTTGCTGGTCCCCCCCTTGTCTTGGAGAAGAACTGGGGCGATAGTGTTGAATGCGGAGCTGAAATCCACAAACAGGATCTTGGCGTAGGTGCTGGGGGAGTCAAGGTGCTGGAGGATGAAGTGGAGTCCCATGTTGACTGCGTCATCTACAGACCTGTTGGCTCTGTAGGCAAACTGCAGTGGGTCGAGGAGGTGGTTGGTGATGGCCTTGAATGGGTCAGCACGAGGCGCTCAAAGGTCTTCATTACCACCGAGGTCAGGGCGACTGGTCTGTAGTCATTAATGCTTGTGATCCTCTGCTTTTTGGGAACGGGGATGATTTAAAGCAGGCAGGTACCACGCATTCGGACAATGAGGTGTTAAAGATGTCCGTGAACACTGGAGACATCTGGTCCTTGACAGTACCTTAGTGTGGAGGGAGAGACAGCGTCTGGTCCAGCTTTGTGGGGGTTCGGTCTTTTTAGCAGCTTGTTGACATCCCTCTCCTGAATGGAGAGAGGTGTGATGGGGGGGAAGGGGCTGTCTGGGGCCATTTTGTGGGAGAGGGTAGTGTCTTTGTCCAGGCTGGGAAGAGTAGGTAGAGCCAGTTTAAAATTAGAATGAATGTAATTCCATTAACTCTAATTCAATTAATACCATGTTCAAACACTATTTGCAATTGCTCAAGTGCAAGGCAGAATAACATAATCTTACAATCTAACATTACCTAAAGCAATATGGCAACACAGAAAAAATGCTTTTTAAGATCTTCTTGACAGTTGCAATTATGGTATGGCACGGTGGCTCAGGTGCTTGCACTGCCGCCTCACAGCAAGAAGTTCCTGGGTTCGATTCCCGCATGGGGCGCTGTTGGTCCTGGGGGGTAGGTTCTCCCCAGGCCTCCAGTGCTCAGGTGGGCTATCTCCCGGGCCTTTCTGTGTGGAGTTTGCATGT
Organism: Clupea harengus; assembly: GCF_900700415.2. Taxonomy (NCBI): domain Eukaryota; kingdom Metazoa; phylum Chordata; class Actinopteri; order Clupeiformes; family Clupeidae; genus Clupea; species Clupea harengus. Next base: position 27,217,868 of record NC_045162.1, on the reverse strand, counting down.
TCACAAGGGGTTTCCTCCACATAGAACCCCAACGCAAAAAGAACAGAAAAGATCCCTGTCCTGTCCCTGACCAAAATTGGACTGAACACTTGGCCTGCTCCCCGTGCGCCGTAAAAGGCTGCCCACTGCTCCTGGAGCCCCTTGAGGAAGGACAAGGACTTCAGGATGGGTTAAAGGCAGAAGAAAAATTTCACCGGCGACCTCATCAGCATGCATGTGTGTGTCCTGTGTCGCCGCCAATGCATGTGTGTGGTGTTGTGTGCTGTGTGACAATAAAACAGACTTTGATCAGTTTCTTTGGAATCTCAGAGAAAGATTTTAAACATGCCAGTTTGTGTGTTGTCAAGGAGCTTTTAAATGTAGGGACTAGTGCTGTCAGTTTAACGCGTTATTAACGGCGTTAACGCAAACCCATTTTAACGCCGTAAACATTTTTATCGCGAGATTAACGCGATTTTTTTTTATTAATTTTTTTTATTTTTGTTTAATTTTTTTTAGATTAACGTTTTATTTGGCCTCGCAAACTGTGTAGTAGGCTAACGTTACGGTTTGACTGAATGGTGAGCGCGATACGGCGAAATGGATGATACAAATCTTCTGAATGGAAAGTTTACTTTTAAAAGTTGTGTTGTGCAAAAGAAGCGAGCTTCACTGTTGTCTGAAAATGTCAACAGGCAGCTGGCTGAAAGCAAATAAGTAGTAGGCTTACCTTTTTTTTGGTAACCTAACTGTTACGGTTCATTGTTTCTGAAATAAGAGGCCTGACTGCTATGTTCCCAGCAAACTTGAAAAAAAGAAAATATTAAGCCATGGTTTAACTGCACTATTTTGAGTTAACTATGACATAAATGCGATTAATCGCGATTAAATATTTTAATCGTTTGACAGCACTAGTAGGGACATTCCATTCTTTGTGATTGTACAATGGTATGATGTGAACTAGCTCTGTTAGACCAGACAGCAACGACGGCGTGTATTCTTCAGCAGCACACGTACTTTATTAACTATATCCAGCCTCGTACATCAGTCATTCTCCATGGTCATGCGCACCCTAGTGGCCTGACATTCCACTAAAGTGATGACATTTAATGGCACTTATTTGTGGGAATGAAAAACGTAAAAAGCATCGTTTCCAGTAACTCTCAGGTCTTATAATGTCAGTACACCAGTTAAATATTTTCTACAGTAAAATTATTTTATTTGGTCCATGTCCACATATTGATAGATATTTGTGTTTGGTTGAAAGTAAAACGTGTGATATCTTAAATGCTCAAAGAAGACACAAGTCAAAATATTCAGTCACTTTATGAAACTTAAATTTATGTTATTAATGTTAATACTTTTTAAATGTCTGTTGTTTCAGTCATTGTTTTGACCCCTGACATTTGTTTAAGGAACAACAAAACTTGCAATGAAATGTTTGTTTAAATGAAACAATATGAAAAGCTTTTGAGGCAATATGCATCAGATGGTCTTTGTCATGTTCTGGGCTGGCCATGTAAGGCTATGACAATTAACAATTAACATATCCTGATAATCTCTGCCCCTAATTTGGATTATGACAAAGATTTGGGAGTGACAGAGTCATTTACACAGAAAGGACAAGAAATAGGTGCTAATCTACTTTGAGAACATTACATTGCACACATTGCAGGCATTCAAAGAACAGAGGTGACGTCTTATATGAATGTAATTATTTTAATTAAAGTAAGTACACATTCGTAATACAATGACAAGAATTTGATTTTTGATTGATTTGCAGACAATAGAGCAACAATATCGGTCATTTTCATCTTAGCAAAGTCTATATAATGTGGGCGTAAATAATATATTAAAAGTCGAAATAATGTGGGCCTAAATAATATATTACTACAGAGAGAAACAGTAACCTTCATACATATTATGCTTTCCACTATGTGTTTGCTCATATCATTCCTATATGTAATGGTGACTTTATAAGATGGATTGTCATTGCTAATGGGTTGCTTTCCAATAGTTGCATTGATTGATTGAGAACCTGGAATGCAAAGTCAATTGGAGCATGATAGTTAGCTTGAATTTCAGTTTAATAGATACATTTTATAGTGAGTATATAGAAATGGCTTTACTTGCATACATGCACACACTTACTCTTCAAGAATGTATTGAAGACACAAATGATTCAAAAGAGTCACAAGGTTACCATTTGCTTGAGACATAAAGCCTCCCCAGGAAATCTAGATGGAGTCACATGACTTATTCTTGGGTAGTGGTGTATTGTGGGGGCATATCTTCAGGTTTGCCACTCCTCCAACCATCAGCACCGCTGTGTTGAATAGGAGGAGCCACACTGGTTGGGAAGAAAGGCATCTGGAAAAGCAACACATGAAAAAGGTAGCTGAAGGATTCACACCCACCTATTTATCACAAGGTCATTAGTAATGATCTTTTCCAAAATAAATGTACCTGTGTACCCTGTGGAGGTGCTGACGGGTGGGAGGTGGGAAAAGAGGGGGGCACCTGGCTTGAAACAGGTAACACCTGTACCTGCTACAAAATCAAATACAAACATGTAAAGAGGAACAGCCTATTCAGTGTGGAGTCTTCTAACTGACTGGCATGAGCACCAAAAGTGCTGCTGGACTGTAAAGATTTATCACAGTTTTACTCACCTCAGTGTTAGAACAGCAGGTGGCTTTGCAGGCAAACGCAGACACACATATGGAGACAATAAACTCCAGTAATGACAACACCAGCATCACTGCAGCAATCCCCTGTGATCTGCTCTGTTGTAGGGGAAAGAAATATTACACATACCGACTGTAAGACAGATCAAGATTATTGTCATGTATGTTATAAACAGTATAGTATGCGTTATGCCATTTATAATGTTTGGTATCAAATGTTTGGTATTATATAATTTGGTACCTACCCAGTTATCATCGTTCATGGGGCAGTAATAGCCATTATAACAGTTTTCATAATATAATGCTAGGATGATGAAATCCAAGCTAAACAAAATGATGGCAATCCCTGCAGTTATTGTGCTGAAGATATTCATCCCAAGTGATGCTTTGACCTACATGAAAAACAGCAAAATCACACCACTATAACCATTTTTAAGGTAGCCTCCAGGACATTCTGTCTTCTCATCGGGGCAACTGCCAGTCTCACCCCCAATCTAATTGGCAGACGGAGAAGGTCAAGGGTCAATCCGGAGCTCGAGGCCACCCTGGCAGGACTAGCCTTGGACAGTCCTTTTAAGGTGATGTCGGCGGGGAAAACGTATTTCCTAAAGAATCCGTATTGAAACCGGATATCGTCACTTTACTCCGGTCTCTGGTTGGATAAAACTTGTCACATGTCCTGAACAGAAATGGACAAGGACCTTTGATTTATTCTTTAGGAACCATGTCGATGCCTGACTTTTAATGTTGTGTCACGTTAACATTAATAGCGATTGAATTACACTTGTAATCGCTAGTGGTAAATAAACGTTAATAACTTGAATGACTGATTAAGGATATATGTTACACATCACAAACACACATAATCGATGGGTTTTGGGGGGAATGAGGTAATTGGTTAGCTTAAATTACACTATCTTAGGCGAGCTAATTGACCTAGCTCGCTATTCAGTGTTTGGGCTGGTTAGCTCAAGCAGTATCTTACGCAAGCTAATTTACCTAGCTAGCTAGCTAGCAATTGAATTACACTCTTGTCGGTACAATCGCTAGCGGTAAATAAACGTAAATAACTTGAATGACTGATAAATGATATATGTTACACATCACAAACACACACAATCGATGGGTTTTGGGGGAAATTAGGTAATTGGTTAGCTTAAATTACAGTATCTTAGGCGAGCTAATTGCCCTAGCTAGCTATACCGGAATTAGTGATGGCGAAATGAAGCTTCATGAACCTTTGAAGCTTTTCAGCCAGACGTGTTGAAAAAAGGTTCACTACTCGAAGCGTCGTTCGCTCTCTAGTGACACCTGCTGTTCAATAAAAATACGTTGTCACAACGGTTAGCGACGTCACCTCTAGGTGTGGACTACACAGTTTCGAAACCTAGCAAAAAAGTGAATTTCAACCCGGTGTTTTGGAAAAAAAACGCCTGCTAATTATCTTTACTATATTCTGTAGCCTATGCTGTTGGAACAGAGTTAACGTGCTTTTGGAATACATGTCAGTACTTTTTTAAAACCAAGGGTAGTGAGAGTGCTTTTTGCCAACTGGTCAGTGAAAGTGCAGGGCACTGAAAAGGGGGCGAAAGGGCTTTGTGCAACTGGATCAAGGGCTTTCTCTTTCTTACTGGCTCCATAACTCTATCTCAAATAATCTATACTACTAACAACACCAAACAATCTAAATCTCCAACTCGCGCTAAATCTCCAACTATCGCTAAATCTCCAACCACTGACAACAACAACCACGAATAAGAGATGGGAATTTGGACATCGTATAGTCGAAGCGTCCCACCAAAAGTGAACGAACGAACCACTTGGTGAAGCACTTGATTCAAATGAGGCTTCAGACGTCACAAGTGACGTCATTTCGGAAAAACGATACAAGCCTCGATACGCGCTCCGTCTGGAAGTGCTTCATTTTCGCGACACAAGCTCCGAAGCCTCGGGTTCATTTGTAACATCACTAACCGGAATTAACAGTGCTAGCTTTGTGTTTGGTCATATAGCTTCGTAAAAGTTCGGTTAACAAGTCACTTGTGTGTTTAGTTGTATGACTTCGTAAAAGTTCGGTTAACAAGTCAATTGAGCATTAAGCCACCTGACTATAATGGGTCAATTCATATCAGCATGCTAACGTTATACTTATTAGCAGCGAGGCTAGCTAGCTACTATGTGTTCCAATGGATTGTTGGTCTAAGCGTTAGCAGCAACCTAACAATAATGGAGAGCTTCAGTTAAGACCTACAATACTCTGCAACATTCGTGTACCACATGAACAACTAACCGAGTCAATGTAGACATATAAAAAGTCGTGTAGATAGCTTTATTCACATAAGCCGTATAACTTCACAAAAATAATAATAATTTAAAGAAAACCGATCGTTTGAATGTCAGGCGATCAACACAACTTCTCAACTAAAAAGTAAAGGTCCTAATCAAACGGAGTAAAGTGACGACTTCCGGTTTCAATACGGATTCTTTAGGAAATACGTTTTCCCCGCCGACAGTGATCATTAGGATCAACCCAGTGTCCTACAAGTTCCTGTTCCCTAAGGATTCGCCTTTTATGTCTCCTTGTTGTGACCACTGCTCTCTTCGCCTCTGAACCCTGCCCCCAAAGTTCCTCCCCCCCCCCGAATCATCAGGGGCCAACCACAGTTCACCGTTCGCTGGACTCCTGCCAGGTGCAAGAAGGGGTGGTGGACTGGGAGGGGCCCAGAGGAACGTTCATGGGTCCCAGCCTGGAAAATCATGGACAAGGACCTCCTCAGAGACTTTCGTTGCCAACATGATGGTGATGGGACCACTTCTCTTTGCCATTTACACCACCTCGTTGGGCCCTATCATCCGCTCGCATGGGTTTTCCTATCACTGTTATGCCGATGATACTCAACTGTTTCTGTCTTTCCCTCCTGAGGACACCACGGTCTCGGCGCGGATCTCGGACTGTCTGGCTGATATATCCACATGGATGAAAAATCACCACCTTCAGCTGAACCTGGCCAAAACGGAGCTGATGGTCTTCCCAGCCAAACAGGTCATCCACCATAACATCAATATCAATATTGACTCTTTATCTCTTGTTCCATCCAAAACAGCAAGAAACCTGGGGGTCATTATTGATGACCAACTGACCTTCACGGCCCACATCGTCTCTGTCTCCAGGTCGTGCCGCTTTGCGCTATACAACATCCGCAAAATCAGGCCGTACCTAACCCAGTATGCCACCCAGCTGCTGGTGCAAACCTTGGTGAGTTCCCGCCTGGACTACTGCAACGCCCTCCTAACGAGCCTGCCGGCTTGCGTGGTGAAACCACTACAAATGATCCAGAACGCGGCGGCGCGTCTGGTGTTCAACCAACCGAAAAGGGCACACGTCACCCCGCTACTCATTGAGCTCCACTGGCTGCCAGTAGCTGCTCGCATTAAGTTCAAGTCACTTATGCTTGCCTATAGAGTGCTTGCTGGTTCTGCTCCCACCTACCTAAATGCTCTTGTAAGGGCAAATGTTACACCCAGGACGCTGCGCTCGTCTAGTGAGCGTCGTTTGGCACTGCCGTCTGTGCAAGCACGGCAATCCAGACTATTCTCATTTGTAGTTCCACGTTGGTGGAACGAACTGCCTAGTACTACCAAAGCAGGGGCGTCCCTCTCTACCTTCAAGAAGCTTTTGAAGACCCAACTCTTCAGAGAGCACCTCCCTTCCTAACTGGCACCTGACTAGCGCTTAACTTGCACTTCAGCAGTTACATTCCTGCACTTCTTTTTCCTTTTTTCTAGGTCGTTGTTTTCTAATTCTCATGTAAAGTAGTATCTATTGTTACACCATGCTTTTTATTGCTCTTAGCTTGACTGTTCTCTCCCTTGTACGTCGCTTTGGACAAAAGCGTCTGCTAAATGACTAAATGTAAATGTAAATGTAAACATCCAGATTGTCCAGGGACGTCCCTAGAGGGAGGGGGTGGGGTGGGGGGGGGACATTTGTTCGCTGCTAGAGGCCGTCAAAGGACTCTATACCTGTGTTTGGTGTCACCATGTGTTTTGTGTTTATTTTGGTTGTGCTTTAGTCCTGACTTTTCGCCTTTTGTGTTTACTTCCTGCCTTTGTTTGTTTTCCCGCCATTTTCTGTACCCACCTGCTCATCAGAAAGTCACATGACTAATTACTCTAGTATTTATACCTGGCCCTTTGGCAAGCTCATCGCCGAGTCTTAGTGGTCTGTGTACTAGTGATGGCGAAATTAAGCTTCATGAATCTTCAAAGCTTTCCAGCCAGACGTTTTGAAAAAAGGTTCACTACTCGAAGCTTCGTTCGCTCTCTTCTGACACCTGCTGTTCAATAAAAATACGGTGTAGAAAAGATTTTCTCGTGACAGTGAATTTGTTCAATTTGTTGAGGTCCGCAAGGCCCTAAAATAACATGCACACAAACGTATGGTGAAAAAAACGTACCTCCATTAATTCAAATTTCATTGTAGGCGAACACAACGAGAATAAAGGCTTTCTTTTTTTTCTTCTTTCTTCTAATAGTTTGACCTATAGATCTAAGGGCTGTATGGTGGCACAACTAGCGACGTCGCCTTACAAGCAGACTACTCAGTTTCAAAACCTGGCCATTGCACATTTTAACCCAATGCTTTGGATAAAAACGCCTGCTAATTATCTTTACTCTCTTCTGTATGCTGTTGGAACAGAGGGTAGTTAAAGTGCTTTTGGAATACTGGTCAGTACTTTTGTAAAACCAAGGGTAGTGAGAGTGCTTTTGGACAACTGGTCAGTGAAAGTGCAGGGCACTGAAAAGGGGGCGAAAGTGCTTTGTGCAACTGGATCAAGGGCTTGCTCTTCCTAACTGGCTCCATAACTCTATCTCAAATAATCTATACTACTAACAACACCAAACAATCTAAATCTCCAACTATCGCTAAATCTCCAACCACTGACAATAACAACCACGAATACGAGATGGGAATTGGGACATCGTATAGTCGAAGCGTCCCGCCAAAAGTGAACGAACGAACCACTTCGTAAAGCACTTGATTCAAATGAGGCTTCAGACGTCACCAGTGACGTCATTTCGGCAAAACGATACAAGCCTCGCTACGCGCTCCGTCTGGAAGTGCTTCACTTTCCCAACACAAGCTCCGAAGCCTCAGGGTAATTTGTAACATCACTACTGTGTACCTTGGTTCTCTTGTCTACCCGTGAGTTTTCTTTTATGTTCCTGGTTTGTTTCTCTACTGTTTAGCAGTTAGAGGCTTTTTGCTTTTGACTTGTTCTGGAGCTTGCATTCACCTGGCTTATCTGTTTATCATAGATAGCTTTTGATTTCATCTGGATCTTCTTTGTTTTTGAGACCTTTTTCTAAGATTTGCACTTGGGTCCTACCTTTGCTCAACGTGACACAGTCTACTTAAACAATCTAACGGCCCGGGTTCAATTCCTGACTCTGGCCTGACACTCCACTGGTCTTGTGTGTGTGTGCTTGCCGACCTTGTTGCCTCGCCTCTGCTACCAGTTCCACATACTTTAGCTTCCTCCTTTCAAATGCTCCCTCAATCACATCTTCAATCGTTAACTCAATAAAGTAAATAATGCGCTCACACTCAGAATGCAACACCATGTCTGGTCCCATAGCAGTCACAACAATACACTGTGGAACTTAAAGTTGTCTTCCCACATCAGCCAACTATCTCCAATCCCATGCTTTGCCCCATTTGCCAGTACTGTTTGTACGTGCCTGGTGTCCACTTTTCTGCCCCTCTTGCCCAAATGAAATCTCACTGATCATTAACCGGCAAAGACTTAATATAAACTTGTTTATTCTCAAACAAACATGCAAACTATTTTTAAACCTGATTATATCCCCTCGTGTAGCAACCCTGGGTCAGGCTAGTTTTACATCCAGACAAAACGTGTTTTCATGAGCCAACACCAAATGCAGCTTCTGTCTTCACCCACCCACTGACTGAGGTTATGCGGAGTTGGGAGGACATCATAAGTGACTCCAACGATGAATTTAATGCAGTTAGCGTCCATAGCCCAAAGTTCTCTCCAGAATTAATACACTCTTCATATTGCCTCACAATCACACATATATATTAAACTACTCATATACTTTATATATACTATTATATATACTCAGTATCGCAAGCCAGCAATACCTAATAAGTTAAGATTGTTTCATTGAAAATAAATGACAGGTCTTCTGCAAAGAGACATGAAAACTGAAGATGGTGTGAATGTAATGTATTTCAGATGTTGCATTAAGGTACAGGCGTGTAGTCAGTGTTGAATGATCCATCATCAAATACTCACCAAACATGGATTGAGCTTCTTATTGGCTCTAACAGTGAGAGAACCAGCAGTGATGTACTGAAGAAAGAGTGTTTTCACACATAAAAAATATATTAGGAAAGGAGAGCCATTGGTAATATAATGACACAAAAAAGGTTAGACTGTGGGTTTCACATAGTATATTATGAAGCAGAATAATTATAACCAGAAATATAAGAGATGACAATCATTTAAACAAACTACTTTAGTGTATACATTTTTTAAAGGAGAAAAAATAATGTAATGAATGAATAAATCTCACGATGATGGCTCCCCAGAACATGATACCAGTCAAAGTGGATATTGTTGGATAAAATGCAGTCACGATACCAAACAAGAACCCAACCACGCCAACCATAATTTGAACTGTCTGTGGAAAATAAAGGCAAACAAGTAGCTCCATGAAAGTTGACTGCAAAAGTACAAGTTTCAACATTATTCACTCTGTGAGTTAATAGTCATTTGCGTTATATTGAACTAGATCCTTATCCTATACTCACCCCCAGGGCTGCTGGTTCTCCTTTTAGGAATTTCCAAAGCATAGAGGAGACTGGTGGAACGACTCCGCTCTGGGGTGAAGTGGCACTTTGGGCACCTTGTTGTGGGTACACATGAGTGACAACCATAATGCCACTGGCAGGGGGACCAGAGTTGGCCATGGTTGCTGTTGGAAGTTACACAAACCTGAAACGACCAGCAAAACAGAGAAAGAACAGTTTTCAGGGCATATTCTGAAAAAAAAATTTGTTAGCCAACAAAAACTGCACTCAGGAAGAGAAACTGACCAATAACTTTTATGAAATCCTCTTCATCAGTAACAGTGAATAAACCACACAATTACATTAAGTGTTGAGCATTTTCTGTAGTGCTGAATCAGTCTTTCATTTTCGGCATACATGGTGCTTCTGAGTTGTCTAATTAAAGGCACAGTTTCTGTTCCTGATACACATTCGACTCATCTGAGAAAGACAGCAAGACAGATTTACCAACATCAGGTTTTCATTTCAACATTTTCACCTTTTCTATCTTTGCAGCATATAATGCGCAATATGTCAGTGTATAAACTGCTACCTCTCTTACAAATATGTTAATCAATTTATTCTGTTATTCAGAAAACAATTCTCACTCAGTATAATGAACCGCTCTCAAATCAAGCCAAAAAAAAACATGAACTTACTTCTGACGTATTCTAATTGAAAGTAGAATAGAAACAGGTTTCCGTGTGGGTATAGGCTACAGATCAATGGCGGTACCCTCTGGAATAGTTTTTCACCAGTTCTGAGTCTCAACTTAAGGTTACTGCCTTCTTCCGGCACTGGCAGCTGCACTAGTATGAGGAGCTTGTGATGTTCCTTGGTTATCTTGACGTTCTGAAATAGCTTTTAGAAAGTGATGAAACATCGGCCTCTAGTGGTAAACAAGAATATTACACACTGATTGAGGTACCTTTGCTCCAATACACAGGCCTATCGCACACAAATGCTGAAGCTAAATGTAGCAGCCTTAATATACACCACAATCAACAGTAATAGTTGTCACAGTATAGTTGTAAATAGATTGATATTTTTATGTATTTTTGGGACTAAGCACCCCCCTATGCAAATGGTCTTCGACTTCCTGACGGGGAGGCCACAGGTGGTGAGAATCGGTGACCGCACCTCTTCCACAGTAATCTCCAACACAGGCTACCCCAAGGGCTGTGTGCTCAGCCCCCTCCTGTTCTCCTTGTTCACGCATGACTGTGCGGCTACGCACAGTTCCAACCTCATTGTCAAGTTTGCTGATGACACAACCATTGTAGGCCTCATCACTGACAATGACGAGTCAGCCTACAGAGAGGAAGTTGATACCCTGACTACATGGTGTCAGGATAATAACCTCTCTCTCAACATCAGCAAGACAAAGGAGATGATTGTGGACTATAGGAGACGGCAGGTGGAGGAGCATGCACCCCTGCATATCAACGGTTCCGCAGTGGAAATGGTCAGCTGCTTCAGGTTCCTCGGGGTCAACATCAGCAATGACCTCACCTGGTCTGCTCACACAGACAAGGTGGTCAAAGCGGCCCCGGAAGCGCCTCTTCTTCCTGAGGAGACTGAAGAAGTTTGGCATGGATTCAGTCATCCTCACCCATTTCTACAGATGTACAATAGAAAGCATCCTGACTGGGTGCATTACAGTGTGGTATGGGAGCTGCACAGCCAAGGACCGCAAGGCCCTGTGTAGTGTGGTCAGGTCTGCGGAGTTCATCATCGGCAGGGAGCTCCCAGCCCTGCAGGACACCTACCCCACACGATGCCTTCAGACTTTTCACCCTGCTGCCTTCTGGAAAGGCGGTACAGTAGCATCCGGTCTCGCACACGCAGACTGGAGAACAGTTTCTTCCCGAGGGCCATCAGGCTGCTAAATGGACATTGACACACTATCGACACTTTACATACACTGTCACTTTCAAATTACTGCTTGTACTACACTTACATACTGTCACTTCCACTTACTGTTTGCACTAGCAGTAATATTTACAGAATTATTGCACTACCTGCTACTCCTATTGTCTGTAGGGTAGTATAGGTTTAATAGGTTAGCATAGTTTATTATATGATTATTATATGTGTATTATATGTTATATGTATATATGTTAGTATTATATGTATAGGTTGCTATATGTTTTAGCATATTGTATTGTATATTTATCTTGTATATTTAGTAATGTTATTACATGTAAATTATGTTCAGAGTACTTGTACATCGTGTATGTCATGTTATGTTATATTATGTTATGTTATGTTATGTTATGCTATGGTAGGTTGTTGTGCGGTGCCTTGTCCTAAGAATTTCAGTGCCCAGTCTGACCCTGTGTCATTCTGTGCATCTGACAATAAAAGACTTGTGACTTGACTTGTGACTTGTGACATTATCACAGGGTAGGCTGTGGTCATTGCTTTACAGTCTTAGCAGAATAAATGCTACCAATCACAGCTAGACCTTGACCCCTCTCATTTCCTCCATAAATATTTATACTTCAGAGTTGGAGTTCAAGGTTTTCTGTTAATTAGGAGTAGCCTGTTTCTGTGTAGGTCAGGCTAGCTGAGGAACTGTGTCAAGTCATACTTCCATTTAAAACGTGCATTTTTAGAGACTTGCCTTTTGTTCTCTTATATCAAAATTCTGCTAAGGGTAGTTTTTAAAATGTTTTCTACCACTGAATTACCACAGTGATCCAAATCTGTATACCTCAGGAACAGCAAACATAATACAAGTAAGGAACAAACATCTGCCACACAGGAAGAGCACTATTTCCCCAAATTAACTTCCATAAACCACTTAACAAAAAGTAGTATTCTACCGACTTACCGTCATACAGGAGATGATGATCATGCTCCTGGATCAACAACAGTATGGTATTCAGCATAAAGGAGCACACACTGGAGAGTGCCACAAGACCTTGTGTCTTATATCCAAACAGTAAAACGCTGTCTGTCTTGGAAGTCGTATTATCCCTTACAGTAAAACATACGCACATTCACATTTTCATAGGTCCTTCAATCAGTGATTTATCAAGCGATGAGAGGTTAAGTTTGTCAGTGTTTGATAATGAGGCATGATGCCAGGATTTTCCCAAAGACTTTGAATCTCCAAAAACGTCCCTCCAGGATTTAGTTTGTGATCAAAACGACTTTGTCATTTAAGGAATTGTGAGAGGTTTTCGCAAACTTTCACAACCTTACTTATGTGGTCATTTCATCAAATCTAGAATAGGATTTCAATTTAAATAAAAAAGTCATGCCTTAGTTTGAATCTTTGAACTCTATTCCAAAATCACAACTTTTTGTTAATATTCATAACAGTAATCATGAAGAGTCCTGCACTATTGTTTAAAAAAACCTCAACAGATAATATGAATATTCTAAATGTGTTGACCAATCCTGGACTTACTTTGCCACTATTCTACCCTTCAATAGGTAGGTCTATGAATGAATTTAGGAATGTGCTTTTATTTTGAAATGTTATCTCCATTCAAACCCAACGGCCGAATAAACAGTTGGTTGCAACAATATGTCTTAAGTTTAATACCATGTTCGAACACTATTTGTCTTAAGTTTAATACCATGTTCAAACACTATTTGCAATTTCAAAACTGCAAGGCAGAATAACAATCTTATAATCTAACATTACCTAAAGCAGTAGATGGCAGTACATACTAGTCATAGCTCATATTATTATATATACTTAATGTCACAAGCCAACAATATTTAATATATTCAGATTTTTTTCATTGAAAATAAACGAAAGGTCTTCTGCAAAGAGACATGAAAACTGAAAGGTAGTGTGAATGTAATGTATTTCAGATGTTGCAATAAGATATAGGTGTGTAGTCTGTGATGAATGATCCATCATCAAATACTCACCAAACATGGATTGAGCTTCTTATTGGCTCTAACAGTGAGAGAACCAGCAGTGATGTACTGAAGAAAGAGTGTTTTCACACACAAATAAATAAATATATATATATATATATATATATGGCATTAAGAGAGCCATTGGTAATATAACATTATTTGCAATTTCACAACTGCGAGGCAGAATAACATAATCTTATCATCTAACATTACCTAAAGCAATAGATGGCAGCACATACTAGTGCTAGAAAAATAAAATTCTAAGCTCTTCTTGGCAGCTGCAATTATTAAAGTAATCACATTTTTTGTAACTTCAGAGAAAGATTTGATACATGCCAGTTTGTGTGTTGTCTATGAGCTTTCAAATGTAGGGAAATTCCATTGGTTGATTGGATGACATTGCAGCATGATGAAGATAAAGATGATGGTGATGACATCGCAGCATGATGAAGATGATGGTGATGACATAGCAGCATGATGAAGATAAAGATGATGGTGATGACATCGCAGCATGATGAAGATGAGGATGATGGTGATGACATAGCAGCATGATGAAGATAAAGTAGCACCTCTTAGTGGGAGCCCCATGAGAAATGTGAAAGGCATCGTGGATCAAATCAATCTTTTCCAGTAACTATTGGGTCTTCTAGTGTTAGTACACCAGTTAAATATGTTCTACAGTAAAGTTATTGTATTTGGTCTATGTCCAGGAATAGTTGTTTCAACCCCTGGCCATGTTAAGCTATGACAAGTAACATATCCTGATGACCCCTGCCACTAATTTGGATTATGACAAAGATTTGGGAGTGACAGAGTCATATACACAGAAAGGACAAGAAATAGGTGCTACTCTACTTTGAGAACATTACAAAGTTAAACATTGCAGGCATTCAAAGAACAGAGGTGATGCCTTATATGTGAAAAAAAGATTTAATTGAATGTAATTATTTTATTGAAAGTACGTACACAATCGTAATACAATGACAAGAATTTGATGCTGCGGACAAGAGAGGCAACATTATCCATCATTTTCATATTCATCTTAGCAAAGTCTCAATAATGTGGGCCTAAATAATATATTAAAAGTCTAAATAATGTGGGCCTATATATTATATTAAAAGTCTAAATAATGCGGGCCAATATAATACAATACTACAGAGAGAAACAATAACCTTCATACATATTATACTTTCCACTATGTGTTTGCTCATATCATTCCTATATGTAATATTGACTTTATAGGATGGATTCTCATGGCTAATGGGATGCTTTCCAATAGTTGAATTGATTGATTGAGACCCTGGAATGCAAAGCAGGTCACTTGGAGCATGCTAGTTAACTAGAGTATCGATTTAATAGATACATTTGAGTGAGTATATAGGAATTGCTTTATTTGCATGCATCTCTTCAAGAATGTATTGAAGACACAAATTATTCAAAAGAGAGTCACAAGGTTACCATTTGCTTGAGACATAAAGCCTCCCCTGTAAATCTAGATGGAGTCACATGACTCTTGGGTAGTGGTGTATTCTGGGGGCAGATAGTCATGTTTGCCATCAGCACTGAAGTTATGAACAGGAGGAACCACACTGGTTGGGAAGAAAGGCATCTGGAAAAGCAACACATGAAAAAGATAGCTGAAGGATTCACACCCCACCTATTTATCACAAGGTCATTAATAATGGTCTTCTACAAATAAATGTTCATCGACTCTGTACCTGTGTACCCTGTGGAGGTGCTGACGGGTGGGAGGTGGGAAAAGAGGGGGGGACTTGGCTTGAAAACAACCTGCTACAGAAATCAAATACAAACATGTAGCGTAGCGCCCCCTAGAGTATGACAGCTGAACTCCCTTCAGCGCATGGTAGCGCCCCCTAGAGTATGACAGCTGAACTCCCTTCAGCGCATGGTAGCTAAAGAGGAACAGTCTATTCAGTGTGGAGTCTACTAACTGACTGACATGAGCAGCAAAAGTGCTGCTGGACTGTAAAGACTGTAAAGACTCACAGTTTTACTCACCTCAGTGTTAGAAGAGCAGGTGGCTTTGCAGGCAAACGCAGACACACATATGGAGACAATGAACTCCAGCACTGACAACACCAGCATCACTCCAGCAATCCCCAGTGTCCTGCTCTGTTGTAGGGGAAATAAATATTACACATAAGACTGCCAGACAGATCAAGAGTATTGTCATGAATGTTATAAACAGTATAGTATGCTCAATTTATATATACAATTTATAATGTTTGGTATACCAACCAAATTCATTTGGCAGTAATAGTCTCCATCAAAACAGGCGTTTGTAGATGAAATCCACATTACGAAACATAAATCCATGCTAAACAAAAGGGTGGCAGTCCCTGCAGTTATTGTGCTGAAAACATTCATCCCCAGTGATGCTTTGGCCTACATGAAAAAAGCAAAATCACATCACTAAATATAATAGCAATTTCAGATTTCAGTCCAATATATTTGAAGGTAGCCCATTTTTTTTGGTTATACACAGGAAAAGATGTTAAGTTCCTTTTGCTATAGGTTGGGGACTATACTGTCACTTGCAAGTTTTCGTACGCAATAATCTAACCAATATAACAACTGCCCAACCATAGGATGGAACAACGCATGAGATCCGTAAAGGCTTTCACAGTACAAGTCTATAGCC
This sequence comes from Clupea harengus, assembly GCF_900700415.2. Taxonomy (NCBI): domain Eukaryota; kingdom Metazoa; phylum Chordata; class Actinopteri; order Clupeiformes; family Clupeidae; genus Clupea; species Clupea harengus. The sequence goes on along the minus strand of NC_045162.1, from coordinate 27,201,802 downwards.
CACAAGTGCTTAACCCAAAGCATGACTGCCCAACCATAGAATCTATGCGGCAGGATACAACAACAACAACAACAACAACAACAACAAAGCTGCCTTTGTGAGCATTTCACTAGGGTTTTAAAGCAGGCACCTTCCTTCATAAGTGTTTCGTTGAATTAGGCCCACGACAGGGTCAACAGTGCCCCCTCCCCCCTTACTCATGATGGGTTAGGACACATGCCACTGTTGGTACATTTGGAATTCGTTCATTGGGTGATTTAGTCAGGGGCCTTGAACCTTTACTAGCTATTGATATGGTAATTCTGGTTGTAGTTATTATTAATCCAATTTGAAAATGTATTTTTTTCTATTATTATTGTTACTGTTCTTTATTTTGACCACTATGGTACGCACCACACTTTGTGTTCAACCTAATTGATCTGCTGTTGTGTTGATTGGTTGATATTCATCCAACCCAATATTTATTGGTGCTGTTGTCAGAATAGTACCAACATTATCTTGGAGGCCCTCATGAGGAGAGAATTACTATTTATGCACAATTGCACACCACATTTATTTTGGCGCCGTTCACAAAGTAAGGTGTCACCATTATTCTGGTTCCTATGTGTATTGTACCTATTACCACAGACAACAACCGATACACCTCAAGATACACCTTGACAATATTTCACATATCTCAGTGTTAGTTCAGGTTAATTCACAGCCCCTGTGAGCACCTCAGCCACAACCACTGGCTCACTTTATCAGCAGCCTCAGATGACTCCTTTAAAGTTCTTTTGAGTGACCATCCTTAAAAAAACAAACAGAACTGTTATGGCTCATTTAGCTACAAAGCCTCAAACAGCTATCTCCACTGGTCGTGTGTGTGTGTGTGTGCTTACCGACCTTGTTGCCTCGCCTCTGCTACCAGTTCCACATACTTTAGCTTCCTCCTTTCAAATGCTCCCTCAATCACATCTTCAATCGTTAACTTAATAAAGTAAATAATGCGCTCACACTCAGAATACAACACCATGTCTGGTCCCATAGCAGTCACAACAATACACTGTGGAACTTAAAGTTGTCTTCCCACATCAGCCAACTATCTCCAATCCCATGCTTTGCCCCATTTGCCAGTACTGTTTGTACGTGCCTGGTGTCCCCTTTTCTGCCCCTCTTTCACAAAAGAAAACTCACTGTCCCTGTCATTAACCGGCAAAGACTTAATATAAACTTGTTTATTCTCAAACAAACATGCAAATTATTTTTAAACCTGATTATATCTCCTTGTGTAGCGACCCTGGGTCAGGCTAGTTTCACACCCAAAACGTGTTTTAATGAGCCAACACCAAATGCAGCTTCTGTCTTCACCCACCCACTGACTGAGGTTCTGCGGAGTTGGGAGGACATCATAAGTGGCTCCAACGATGAATTTAATGCAGTTAGCGTCCATAGCCCAAAGTTCTCTCCAGAATTAATACATCCTTCATATTGCCTCACAATCACAGAGAATTATTAAACTACTCATATACTTGATGTTATCTTATGATTGTTTCATTGAAAATAAACGAAAGGTCTTCTGCAAAGAGACATGAAAACTGAAAGGTAGTGTGAATGTAATGTATTTCAGATGTTGCATTAAGGTACAGGCGTGTTGTCAGTGTTGAATGATCCATCATCAAATACTCACCAAACATGAATTGAGCTTCTTATTGGCTCTAACAGTGAGAGAACCAGCAGTGATGTACTGAAGAAAGAGTGTTTCACGTTAAAAGAAAAATACATTAGGAGAGGAGAGCCATTGGTAATATAATGACACAAAAAAGGGTAGACTATGAGATTCTCATAGTATATTAGGAAGCAGGATAATTATAACTAGAAATATTACAGATGGCAATCATTTAAACAAACTACTTTAATGTATACATTTTTTTAAAGGAGAAAAAAAATTATGTAATGAATGAATTGATCTCACGATGATGGCTCCCCAGAACATGATACCAGAGAACTTGGATATGGTTACATCAAATGCAGTCACGATACCAAACAAGAACCCAACCACGCCAACCATAATTTGAACTGTCTGTGGAAGATAAAGGTAAACAAATAGCTCCATGGAAGTTGACTGCAAAAGTACAAGGTCCAACATTATTCACTCTGGCATATGGGTAAAACTGAACTAGATCCTTATCCTATACTCACCCCCAGGGCTGCTGGTTCTCCTTTTAGGAATTTCCCAAGCCGAGAGGAGACTGGTGGAACGACTCCGCTCTGGGGTGAAGTGGCACTTTGGGCACCTTGTTGTGGGTAAACATGAGTGACAACCACAAAGCCACTGGCAGGGGGACCAGAGTTGGCCATGGTTGCTGTTGGAAGCTATACAAACCTGAAATGAACAGCAGATCAGTGAAAGAGCAGTTTTCAGGGCACATTCTGAAAAAAAGAACTATTTAGCCAAATAAAACTGCTCTCAGGAAGAGAAAATTCCTTATGGCTTATGAACACAATAACTTTTTATAAAATCCTCTTTGTCAGTAACTGTGACAAAGCCACACAATGAGATTAAAGGGAAGGGAGAAGTTGGGAGAAGAGGGAGAAGGTCTGAGGAAAGCCCCGAAGCCAGGGTGGGAAGAGGCTGACCTCTGGCCAGATATTAAAAAGTGTGATAATGTGGAAGTGGCTAGTCCAGACGTTGCACAAGATGGGCCATTCTTCAGTGATGTCCAGTCCCTCCCACCTCTCTCTGGATTTGTTTCTTGTATGTTTTCTTCATCATCCCTCTCTGCCTCACTATTGTCTCTCTGTCCTCACTCTCATTACCCCTCTACACTCATATCAGATTATCTATATTACCATTGGGGGAAAATGTACACAGAAGATATTGAAAAGTTTATTTTATACTTAGAGTGATGATCGATGAAATTTGGAGGCCTTGGTAAAGAGGCGTGTATGGTGCTTCTGTAGTGGTTATCTGAGAAAGAGAATAATACGTAAATATACACTGCATTTTATGGGGCGCTGCTTGTAAAATGTTGCACATTCTAAAAGCCTGCTCAGTTTTGGTACATTTAGCATTATCATATGGGGAAAAAAGCACGACAATATTCAAATGACACTTTTTCAAACATTTAGAGAGATATTCATGTGAATTCATGCAAAAACTTTTCCAAGGATAATGTTTGGCAGTAACACAAAGTTGTTGAATAATATAAATGTTTCATCTAAATGTAAATGTAAAATATAAATGTAAATGTAAATGTAAATGTAAATGCTAAATGTAAATGTAAATGTTAAATGTTCAGTCTACATGTCAGACTTGAAGACCTTGAACCTTACAATATTTACAGTAATTGGCTTTCATAGTTTTCACGTCACGTCAGAATTACCAGCTTGCAGGCAAGAAATACACTCCACAGCTGTCTACCACTGGAATTTATACAGGAACTGACCATCTTTCATTCAAGATTATTTAATATCTCCGCTTTACTACTGAGTCCGAGTCTGTTTTTCAATCTCTTAGGTAGTCTGCCATGCCTTGATATTTTTGTTTATTTCACCTAACTAAAAACATTGAGGCAAAAGTGGCATGTATGATTATATTCTGGAATACCTCAGCAATAATAACATGGGAATGAAAGGAATGTAGTAAAAAAAGATTTAATTTAAATCAAATCTAAACAAACCCTTCCAAAAACATACTTTCAGAGGTGCTCAGACTTTGTACAAAAAATACATTGTAAAGATTTTGGAGCAAGGCTTTTGAACTCTGAACTTTGTAAACATAAGTGTTAGTTTTACAAAGGTGAGTTTAGCATTTAGAAAGTGTGTGTGGTTTCACTACTATATATTTATAATTTTAGAGTGACCTGTACCTTTTCAAAACTAGTGTCCCTACAAATGCATATTGATGAGTTAGGTGTAAACACACCTGGGACACCTCAGACAAGAACAATGGCCCTTACCTAATGGCCCTGGAATGTCTTTGTGGCCCGTACCCCCCACAGGATTTCTTGACACACCATGGCCCAATAGAGATCACTGAATTACCATACCCTTATCATATGAATAGCTGTCATTTGCTAATGGGCGGGTCGTTAGGAGCTGAAACCTCACTCAGAGACTGAAAAGTACAAGAGACTAGTCCTATTCTCCTTACAAAGTGCTTATTTATATTTTTGTTTCAAACTGTGTAAATTTGAAAAGAAAAGGGTTCAAGGTTTCTGGGGGTGTAATTTTTATGTCTCTCCGACAAAAACTGGCTGAGCTTTAAAGGCAATTCCCCATAAAAAACACCATATCCCTGCACAGGGAGCGTGGACTTCAATGGGTTAAAATTGTCTGACATAGGTAGTAAAATGCCAGACAGTTGTTGCTCGGTTGGCTGTTCAAATCGGCGAGGAGACAAGCCCGGATTGTGTTTTTATCGCATTAAAAACCGCCCACATTGTTGCCAGCTGATTGTAGACGTCTTCTGGGTCAACTTTTCTCAGACGCGCAGTAAAGTAGCCTTATTTTTGGAGCTTGCAATAAAAGCAGTAACCCTGTTTTGGTCGCCTCATTTATCAGAATAACTACCTAAAACGGGAATAGATCAAGAAATAAAGTCAAGAAACAAAGCATCAACACGATTAAAATTGGATTACCTGGTTTCTGCTCTGCCACTATGCGGTTCACCTCTGGAACCAACTTCCAGAAGACATTAATCAATTACGCCCCAGTGCTATGGAACATACTGCCTATAGACATCAGGGAAGCCAGCTCGCTTAACATCTTTAAAAGAAAACTAAAAACGTACCTCTTCACATTAGCCTTTAACTAGCTACCACTTCGCACTATATATATATAAATACTTTTAATTTAATTTAAATCTCTACTGGTGATATTAAGGGGTTGGATTAAATATATCTCTATAATTATAATTATAATTTTATTTTTTTTGCACTATATCTTTGTTATGTTTCTTTGATGTCTATTTTTATGTGCATGTCATTTCTTTGTGCATATTATGTATTTGCTGTAAAGCACTTTGAGCTGCATTCTTTTGCATGAAAGGTGCTATATAAATAAAGTTTTATTATTATTATTATTATTATTAAAAAAGCTCCAACTACTTTCAGTTTTAAATCTAGACTAAAGACCAAACTTTTCTCAGATGCCTTCTGCTAACTGGCCATGAACAGTTCCTTTGAAGCATTATTGCTTACTGTAGTAGAGTAGTGATTTTTATTATTCTTTTTATGCTTTTATTTCCTATATTTTACTGTTTTTATGATCATGTACTGACCTTTTGCTTTTATTTATGTGGAGCACATTGTATTGCCATTGTGTATTTATGTATGTGAAGCACATTGTTGTTTATTTATGTGAAGCACATTGAATTACCACGGTGTATGAATTGTGCTATATAAATACAATTGCCTTGCCTTGCCTTGCCTTGCCTCTGAGATTGCGACAAGTACCTAAGCAAGTAGGCTAGGCTACTGTATTTTGTCATCCAACTGGTAATACTACAATGCCAGTAGAAAATATATGGGAAGATAATTTCAGTTGTCATTCGCCAGACCAGGTGGTTGTACTTGTGTTAATCAGGAAATTCTGTCAAATGATAAAGAACAGCGTTGGGTAGGCTAAAGGCTGCTAGCGAACAGCATGTAGCTCGCTAGCTGGTAGCTAGCTATTAAATGGCAATCATCTTTGCTCTGATAATGAAGATGTTTATTAGTTTTCACCTTCCAGACGACATCGTTATGAACCCATCCCCCTCTGAAAATTAAATTACTATCTGTGCTTTTGTAGGCTTTCAGTTTTTGAGGTGTGTAGGGGGATGGATTTCTATTAGATAGATGTAAATATCTCCAAACTGGAGCTCAGTCAGGGACTTCGACGACGTTATAAAAATAAAAATATCAGTGGGTACAGTAAAGGGATCACAGGTTCCTGAAATGTATTTTTTTTTTTTTAGATATCTCTGTCTAGCTATTGTGGTATGATCTGTGTTTGATGGCGATCGTTATTGAGTAGGCTACACTGCTCGAAGATGTCCACTGTTGGTCGACATCTTCGCTGTTCAGCTGTTCTTTTTGCCCGCAAGGTACCCATTGTAGTCACGTGACTGAAAGCTATGAATTACCGTAAATATTTGAATGTTCTGTCGTCAAGTCTGACATGTAGACTGAACATTTACATTTACATTTACATTTACATTTCACATTTACATTTACATTTACATTTAACATTTACATTTAACATTAACATTTATATGAAATATTTATATTTAACAACTTTGTGTTAGTGCCAAAAATTATCCGTGGAAAAGTTGTATCAAAACTGTACCAAAAACTGAGCAGGATTTGAGAACGTGCAACATTTTACAAACGGCGCCCCATAGCATTTACACTGGAGAGTCATCTTAAACTAACAGATTTACCAACATCATCTGGTATGCCAAACATTTTCACCTTTTAACTATCTTTGTTGCACATAATGCGCAATATGTTAGTGTAATCAACTGATACCACTCCGACAAATATTTTAATCAAGTTATAGCTACTGTTATTCAGAAAAAGAGCAAAAAGAAAATCTCACTAAGTTAACTGTTCTCAAGTCGAACCACAAACAAAACTTACCTTTGACGTATTCTAATTGAAAGTAGAATGGAAACAGGTTTCCCTGCGGACACGTATACTGGGGATAACAATCAGAAGTTTTAAAGTCCAACGAAATACAATGCTCAGAAGAATAGGATTAAATCAACACAAAGCTCAAAAGTTAAACTAGGGAGAATCTGGGGAAACTCGAAAACGGAAAATCACTAAACACTGGAGAATTGGAGCGCAGGAGCTCGGAACAGAACAGGAGATAATGATAGACCTGGAAGTCGGAGAATGGAGCTGGGGCGATCGCGGGAGACGGTAGAGTCAGGAACTTGTTGCTTCGTAAATATTAGTCCTTTTTTTACAGCGAGGCCAGACAAGGGAGTGAAGAGTTTATGTAGCGGAGTGACAGGTGACGGTAAATAGAATTTCAGGTGAGATTGTGATGCTTGGTGAGTTGTGATCGGAGAGGGTTTGGCAGGAGCAGTGTTCAGCACTGGCGTGACACACTGACAGGTATATCCTATGATTCAATACATAGCGCCTATTGCACACAGACGCTGAAGCTACTGAAACGTGAACAGCCTTAATATACACCCCACACAACAGTGCAAGCCGGTTGCCTCTGCACTTGACTTTTGCCATTTAAATTTAATTTCCATACATCTGACATCAATAACAATAATTACAGACCTAACTGTTTTATTGTTTTTCACTATTTTTTATATTGGAGTTAAAAACTCCTTGCATGTATATTTTTGCCTGAACAACTCTTTGTCCTCAATAAAATGTCTGGATTATTTGAAAATATTTGTGGCACAGAGCAATGTGGCTTTCTCTCTCTCTGATTTTTACTGATCATAGCACATGTCTGTTAAAAACATTTAGGAAAGGAATCATACTTTCAATACTTCATGTACTTCAAACTTGAATGATAAATCTGTGGTAAAGAGCGTACATATACAAAAATAGTATAATGCCCATCAACATGCCAGGTAGGTCAAATATGAAACAAATATGTTTCATATTTTGCATATGAAAAGGGCCATAATTAAGTTATTGTATATGCTATATTAAAAAATACATATTAATTTTACAGACTTTTTCCATATCTGTGTCCTAATCTCTTTACAATCTTACCTGTACAAATGGCAACAACATCACAGCTAGACCTTGACTCCTCTCATTTCCTCCATAAATATTTATGGTTCACCAGAACAGCCTACTTCCCGTGTTGACCCAGCTTGTTAGGTGAAAATTTTATATTAGGAAGCAGGATAATTATAACTAGAAATATTACAGATGGCAATCATTTAAACAAACTACTTTAATGTATACATTTTTTTAAAGGAGAAAAAAAATTATGTAATAAATGAATTGATCTCACGATGATGGCTCCCCAGAACATGATACCAGAGAACTTGGATATGGTTACATCAAATAAAGTCACGATACCAAACAAGAACCCAACCACGCCAACCATAATTTGAACTGTCTGTGGAAAAGGAAGACAAACAAACAGCTCCATGGAATATGATTGTGAAAGTACAAGGTCCAACATTATTCACTCTGGCATATGGGTAAAACTGAACTAGATCCTTATCCTAGACTCACCCCCAGGGCTGCTGGTTCTCCTTTTAGGAATTTCCCAAGCATAGAGGAGACTGGTGGAGCGACTCCGCTCTGGGGTGAAGTGGCACTTTGGGCACCTTGTTGTGGGTACACATGAGTGACAACCACAAAGCCACTGGCAGGGGGACCAGAGTTGGCCATGGTTGCTGTTGGAAGCTATACAAACCTGAAATGAACAGCAGATCAGTGAAAGAGCAGTTTTCAGGGCACATTCTGAAAAAAATAACTATTTAGCCAAATAAAACTGCACTCAGGAAGAGAAAATTCCTTATGGCTTATGAACACAATAACTTTTTATAAAATCATCTTTGTCAGTAACTGTGAAAAAGCCACACAATGAGATTAAAGGGAAGGGAGAAGTTGGGAGAAGAGGGAGAAGGTCTGAGGAAAGCCCCGAAGCCAGGGTGGGAAGAGGCTGACCTCTGGCCAGATATTCTGAGTGTGATAATGTGGAAGTGGCTAGTCCAGACGTTGCACAAGATGGGCCATTCTTCAGTGATGTCCAGTCCCTCCCACCTCTCTCTGGATTTGTCTCTTGTATGTTTTCTTCATCATCCCTCTTTGTCTCACTATTGTCTCTCTGTCCTCACTCTCATTATCCCTCTGCACTCATATCAGATTATCTATATTACCATTGGGGGGAAATGTACACAGAAGATATTGAAATGTTTATTTTATACTTAGAGTGATGATCGATGAAATTTGGAGGCCTTGGTAAAGAGGCGTGTATGGTGCTTCTGTAGTGGTTATCTGAGAAAGACAATAATACGTAAATATACACTGCATTTTATGGGGCGCTGTGTGTAAAATGTTGCACATTCTAAAATCCTGCTCAGTTTTGGTACATTTAGCATCATCATATGGGAAAAAAATCTAGGGTTATACAGGAACTGACCATCTTTCATTCAAGATTATTTAATATCTCCGCTTTACTACTGAGTCCGAGTCTGTTTTTCACTCTCTTAGGTAGTCTGCCATGCCTTGATATTTTTGTTTATTTCACCTAACTAAAAACATTGAGGCAAAAGTGGCATGTATGATTATATTCTAGAATACCTCAGCAATAATAACATGGGAATGAAAGGAATGTAGTAAAAAAAGATTTAATTTAAATCAAATCTAAACAAACCCTTCCAAAAACATACTTTCAGAGGTGCTCAGACTTTGTACAAAAAATACATTGTAAAGATTTTGGAGCAAGGCTTTTGAACTCTGAACTTTGTAAACATAAGTGTTAGTTTTACAAAGGTGAGTTTAGCATTTAGAAAGTGTGTGTGGTTTCACTACTATATATTTATAATTTTAGAGTGACCTGTACCTTTTCAAAACTAGTGTCCCTACAAATGCATATTGATGAGTTAGGTGTAAACACACCTGGGACACCTCAGACAAGAACAATGGCCCTTACCTAATGGCCCTGGAATGTCTTTGTGGCCCGTACCCCCCACAGGATTTCTTGACACACCATGGCCCAATAGAGATCACTGAATTACCATACCCTTATCATATGAATAGCTGTCATTTGCTAATGGGCGGGTCGTTAGGAGCTGAAACCTCACTCAGAGACTGAAAAGTGCAAGAGACTAGTGTAACAGAGTTAAAAATGTAGTGTATGGTTTTATATGATTTTCGCCAAAATTAAACTGCCTTGTTTAAAAAGTGTGAATGGGAGCCACCTTTGGCCATATGGTGTACTGCAGATCTGATGCGTGTAGTCCAGTGCTGTCTCCCTACCCGATCAGAGAAGCCTATGCTTTTGATCGGGTAGGTTGACTGTACAAAGCACTGTACCTGATATGTTCCCGACTAGCCGTAAACTCCGCTAGCCACGTCCATGCTTTAAATGTACTGTTCAATATAACATGCAGGGATTTAACTGTTTAGTTAAACATGCATTGAAAGTATTATTACGTATTAAGTATGAAGTATGAAGTATTATTATTATTATGACAGCGAATGTTAGCTAGTTTAACCGAACGTTAATTAGCTATCGTTCCATGTGTTCAGACATTCTGTCTGGCGCATTGCTGGCTAGCAAGCGCTGATAGTGTACAATAGGATATTGACGTAGATGTTGCCTATATGTAACGCTTTATATTTTGCATTTGCAGATGCTGTACGTTCACACCAAAGCCTGATGGCAATGTTTTGATTTATTTTCTAAAGGTATGTGGCTCCATAATGTAAATAGGTTTGAATGAAGTGCTGTAACTCTGTGCACTTAGGCTACAGTTATGCCCATTCCACTGTGTATGGGAAGTTAAAAGTTTTGTACATATTTTCTATTACTGAAGTAATCAGCAGAGAAGCCTATGCTTTTGATCGGATGCTGTACGTTCACACCAAAGCCTGATGGCAATGTTTTGATTTATTTTCTAAAGGAAAATAAAATAAAGTTCAACAGATTCGCCTCCGTCTCCCCGTTGCTTGACCATCGTTACACTGGTGCCGTGACCTTGTGATCCAAGATCAGCTTGATGCAGATCGTCGCGCCGAGGGAGCTGCGTTGACATCTAGGAACGCTGTCTGTGCTACATTTTTGTTTATGGTCAGGTACTCGGGGCTGTCAATGAATGAGGATTCTGAGTGAACTGTTTTAATAACAATTGAGGGCAAAACTAGGTTTTATGCTTTTTATTTTTTTTATTTTTCCTCTTCTCTCATTTCTGTTTTTGTGGTAAAATGGCTAGTAAGTTAAAGCCAGATGATGTGTCTGACATTGGCCAGTTCTCTTTCGGGAGGGGTAGAGGTATGATAGGGGGTCTGATAGGAGGTTGTTTAAAGTCGAGGGAGTCTGTTGGGATAGATGTGGGTGCATCTCCTGTGTTGCCTGCAGGAAATAGGGATTTAAGGTTGGAACAGGACTCAACGGAATCGCCTAGGCAGATGTCACGAGATATGCCACATTATTCAACTCCTTTTGATGAAAATGCTACATTGCATCAGTTAACTGATATGATCTCACTATTAGGCTCACAGATAGGCGAGTCTATCACAGCCTCTCTTGTTTCTAATGGCGTCATTGGTGGAGTTGTTCAGGGTAATACTCCTATGCGCCATGCAGGTGATACACAGTCCAGTCTACACAACACCCAGAACACCCAGCCAAGAGGTAGTGCAAGTACACTTAGTGAGAACACACAAGTTAATGTTGTTGTACGGTCTGACAAGGAGCCTGTGATTTTCAGGGGTGATAATACAGACAAATACTCAGTGAAGGAATGGGTTGAGTTAATGAAAGCATACATCAAGAAACAGAACTTTGACGTTTCATCACAGGTGGAGGCTGTAATGGGGAGGTTGATGGGGAAAGCCAGGGATGTAGTTAGGGTAGGCCTGAGGAGCGACCCCTCACTTCAGTCTTCATGCACACCAGAGGTCATGTATGGCATGCTGACACAGTATTTCAGTAACACATCCTCAAGCATGCCCCTCCAAGATTTTTACTCAACTCTGCCCAACCAGAGAGAGAATCCCGTTGATTATTGGCTACGCCTTAACAAGGCTGCCGATGTAGCTGAAGAGGGTCTGAAGCGTCAGGGCAGACACACAGAGAATATGGGAGGCGAGATTGCCAAGATGTTTGTGAAGCACTGCCCAGATCTAGAGTTTGCGTCTGTGTTCAAACATAAGCAGATACATGAATGGTCAACAAAGGAAGTGCAGGAGAGAATAGATGAGTATCAGCGTGAGCAGGTGTCCTCGGTGAAAGTGCACGTGCCTAAGACTCATGCAGCTGCACTGATTTGCCACGAATCACACATGGAGTCCCGCGACACTTCTGACATGGAAACGTCCTGTCCTAATGTCTTCTCTCCTCCAGCTATCTCTTCAGTGGGTGTGCTATCTCTCTCTCCCTCATCTGTCCTGTCACAGAACCAGCAGCATTCTCTCTCTCCTATCTCTCAGAGCCAGCAGTCATATGTGCCGCCACAGCATCGGCAACAACAAACTCTCTCTTCACTGCCACAGTATCAGAGGCCGTCCCCATCCTTTGCACCTCAGGGCCAGTTGCCGCTGAATCAACAGCCAGGCAATGACGCTATGCTTGGCGAGATGATGTCAATGCTCAGAGAGCTGCTGTCTAATGTGCAGGTTGGACACACAAGGCCCGCCGCGCGCCGAGGTGGCAGACAATTTCGAGGCCAGCCTCATGTCCATGCAATGAGCTGTCAGGTCTGTAATGATACAAGCCACACCACCGAGTCACACTGCCGTTCTAACCGTCTCTGCTTCACATGTTTCAAGCCCGGCCATACAAGCCGGTCATGCCCCAGTCATTCCCCTGCCCGAGGCAACGTACAGGGAAACTAGTTGGCTTGTGCTTTGAGGGAGGTCGCACAGGCCATGACAAAAAACTCCCACGTTAATGATACAACTAAGCTGTTTGACAAAGTGAAGAATTTGGATAAATCAGAGACCGTTGTCATTCAGAATACTCAAAAACTCAGGAGCAGTGACAGTTTATTTTATACTCCTGTTAAAGTTGAAAACAAAGTGACTCTTGGCGCTATGTTAGATAGCGGTTCAATGGCCTGTTCATTAAGTGCTGAGGCGCGTAAAAAGCTGATTGATGCTGGTGTTCATCTGAATAATCAAGAGATGACTGAACGTTGTCTTTGTTGGATGTGGAGGTGTGCGCGTGAAGCCTGAATCAGTGGTGAACCTTGAGATGGCAGTGTATGGATGCAGAGTGTCAGTGCCCACTTTCGTTGTACAGAATCAGCAAGATGATTTAATCATTGGCTCAAATGTCATTAGACATGTAGTTCGTCAGTTCAAATGTGATGCAAGCTACTGAAAGCCGTGTCATCTTCTGGCTCAGGTGACCAAGAACGTGAACAGTTTCTCTCCCTTCTCGCTGGCTTAGATCGTTGGTCTGATGATGAAGTACCAGACAAGGTTGGAACAGTCAGGTGTAACAGAGCTGTCACCCTGCCGGCGGCAGTGAGTTTCTAGTGTGGGGCATGCTTCCTAAAAATTGCAAGATATCTCCCGGTAGCACTGTTTTAACTGAGCCAACGTCATCTCATTCCGCGCCCAGAGGCATTATGGTTGCCAGAGTCGTAACACCTCTCTGGGGGCGACAGGTGGGTCCCTCTCAAGATTCTTAACATCTCGGACAGCCCTGTCACGCTGCGGAGGAATGCCAAGCTCGCCGATGTCTACACTTGTCTAGCGCTGGAGGACATGGAAGCCCCTTGAGCTCAGCGCCGCTCAACAGGCCACATCTGTCAGTCCTGCAGGAACGTCTGCACCGACAGCGAACATCAAAACTGTGCGGGGAGAGACTGGAGCAGGTTGGCCTGAGGGATCTTGACCTGGAGTCTTGTGACGTGACGGCAGAGTGGCAAACTAAGCTGGCAGACCTCGTAGTCAAATATGAGGACATCTTCTCCCACCATCACCTGGACTGTGGCGAGGCCAAAGAGTTTGTACATCGAATTCGGCTCACGGATGAGAGGCCGTTCCGTTTACCTTACCGACGTATTCCACCCGCTGAATATCAGAAGCTCCGCCAGGTCATCAGTGAGATGGAAGAGAAGGAGATAATCAGGAAGTCCACCAGCGAGTTCGCCTCACCTCTCGTCCTGGTGTGGAAGAAAAATGGTGACTTGAGGGTGTGCACAGACTTCAGATGGCTCAACAAACGAACACTGAAGGATGCCCATCCCCTTCCACACCAAGCTGACTGCCTAGCTGCTCTGGGTGGGAACACGTTCTTCAGCACAATGGACCTCACGTCCGGGTTTTACAACATGCCGCTGCATGAAGACGACCGCAAGTACTCTGCATTCACAACACCCATGGGCTTGTACGAGTACAACCGTCTCCCGCAGGGCCTGTGCAACAGCCCAGCCAGTTTCATGAGGATGATGATCAGCATATTCGGTGACCAGAACTTTCTAAGCTTGCTATGCTACCTGGACGATTTGCTAGTATTTGCACCAACTGAGGCGTTGGCTCTTGAGAGGCTGGAGCAGGTCTTTAGTCGGCTTCGCCAGCACAACCTGAAGCTTGCCCCGAAGAAGTGCTGGCTGCTCAGAAGGTCCGTGAAATTTCTGGGACACATCATCGATGAGTCAGGTGTGTCAACAGACCCGGCAAAAGTTGAGGCCGTCAACAAGATGGTGGCTACTGACCTGATGGAACTTGATGGAGTGACCCCGTCTCAGACTCGCGTGAGGTCTTTCTTGGGAATGGTAAACTATTACCAGCACTTTGTGCCCAATTACTCCTCAATGGCTAAGCCTCTCTTTGACCTCTTGGCTGGTCAGAAGCAGAAGCGCAAGGGAAGACCCTGCACAAAACGCTCGGCTCCATACAGGAAGTTGACCCCTGATGATTGGATGCCAGACCATCAGAAAGCTTTTGAGGGCCTGAAGACGGCGTTACTGACCTCAGTAGTTTTAGCGCACCCAGACTTCACACGTCCCTTTGTCTTATGCACCGACGCCTCCTTGGATGGCTTGGGAGCAGTTCTATCGCAAGTTCAGAAAGGTGACACTGTGGCCCGACCAGTGGCTTTCGCCAGCAAATCCCTTTCAAGAGCTCAAAAAAGGTACCCTGCTCATCGCCTGGAATTTCTGGCACTGAAGTGGTCCGTGTGTGACAAGTTTAGCCATTGGCTTAAGGGTCATACGTTCACTGTGTGGACAGATAATAACCCCCTCACACACATCATGACCAAGCCGCGGCTCGATGCCTGCGAGCAGCGCTGGGTGGCGAAGTTGGCGTCCTACGTGTTCGATGTCAAGTACATTCCGGGTCCCAAGAACACTGTCGCGGATGCACTGAGTCGTCGGCCTTTTGTGAAGTCAGCTACTGGGAGACAGCTGCTCCAAGACCCCTACAGTGAGCTCCTTGCCAAGGCAGTCCCTGTCTCAGCTGACACGGTCCAGGACACCTTTAGGCAGTCCGCCACTCAGGATGATCTAGAATGTGGAAGAGGGGAGCCCTATGTGTCTGACGGTGCCAAGAACCAGTCCTTCTCCAAAGAGGAAGTCTCCGCCATCCTTGAGACACACAGTCTGTGGGAGTCAAGTGCCAGGGTGCGAGCTGTTGGCACTCTCCAACAATTCCCACAGCTGGTTCCCACTGATGAAGAGCCCCTTCCTGCATTTACAGAGGGAGAATTGCGTGAAGGGCAGCTGAGTGACCCTGTCCTCTCTAGGGTGCTGTACTATGTGGACAGAGGCCGTCGTCCATCCAGGAGAGAGAAGTCCAAGGAGCCTGCTATGGTTGTAAGATACCTGAAGCACTGGGAGAAACTGACCACTTGCAATGGCATCCTGTACAGAGTGTCCAAAGACCAGGTGTCCAGGAAGAAAAGACACCAGTTAGTGGTCCCTGACTCCTTTAAATCCGAGGTTCTCAAGGGCATTCACGGACAGTGCTGGTCATCAGGGGCAGTTCAGGAGTTTGAGCTTGGCCCGCCAGCGTTTCTTCTGGCCTCATATAGACAGGGACGTTAAAGAGTATGTCCGTCACTGCCCAAGATGCGTCATCAGCAAGACTGCCGATCCAGAGGGAAGAGCACCCTTGGAAAGTATAAAGACGTCTGCTCCTCTGGAAATCGTGTGCATCGACTTTTGGACTGCAGAGGATTCGAACAACAAGTCTGTTGATGTGCTGGTAGTTACAGACCATTTTACCAGGCTGGCCCAAGCCTTCCCCTGCCGTGATCAGTGCGCCAAACAGGTGGCGAAACAACTCTGGGACAAGTACTTCTGCATATACGGCTTTCCCGAAAGAATCCACTCAGGGGGCCTCGTTTGAAAGTCAACTGATCAGTGAATTGCTGAAGGTCGCCGGTGTGAGGAAGTCCCGAACCACCCCATACCATCCAATGGGCAACGGTAGTGTGGAGCGTTTCAACAGGACATTGGGGAACATGATTCGCGCCCTCCCGCCTGAAGCCAAATGCCACTGGCCCCGACACCTCCAAACACTGACGTTTATGTACAATTGCACGGTACATGAAACCACAGGCTATCCCCCATTTTACCTTATGTATGGTAGAGTCCCACGCCTGCCTGTTGACATTCTCTTCAAGAACATCCTGAAAGATCCAGAGATTAGCAATTATGACCACTATGTGGTGTCTCTGACTAAAGACCTGCAAGAGGCCATGGCTATAGCTCAAGGGCATGTCAACAAAGAGCAGAATCGGCAAGCTGAATTCTACAATCGCCGTACAAAGGGGAAGCTGATTGCTGTGGGTGATCGTGTCCTGGTGTCCAACAAGCGGGAGAGAGGGAAACGAAAGACCGCAGACCGTTGGGAGTCCACAGTATATACTGTTGCCAGCATCAATGCCTCCACTCACACCTACCGGATCCGACACCCTGAAACAGGCCAAGAAAGAGTTGTCCATCGCAATCTTCTGATGCTCGTTAATTTCCTGCCTATTGATGAGGACAGTGTTTCAGATGGGACCTTTGTGTCCTCCTGCGGGAAAGAGTCAAGCGACATCACTGATGTGGATGGATCGATGCCTGTTGCTGGTAGAAAGGATGCTGGAAGTAGGACTCAGGAGTGGGTTGACAACCTGACCACTGTGAATGCAGATGTCCATGCAGAGTGTAGCTCACCAGAAGACGTCCTGAGTATAAGTAATGGGTCTGGGCATACAGGCAGTTCGCAGTTACAGTCACAGACAGAGTTGAGCTCTGAACATAGCTTCTCTCATGCCTCACTCACTGGCTCTCGGAATAGACACACACACAACGCAGAGCACTTAGACGATGCACGTAGTACACGGCCACCCTCCACTCACTCAGATTCCAACACCTTACACACAGCTAGGACTCGTTTTGGACGTATAGTGAAGCCAGTTAACCGGTTACTGTGTCAGATGTCCAAACAGGGTATTGTAAGCAATGTTGTTTCTAAAGCAATGTTTCAGATGTCTCAGTGAGACTAGGGGTAATCTAAGTGTATTTTAATATTTTGATATAGCATTGCTGAGTCAGAGTCCCTTTGTAGGGACATGCTTTTATCTGTGAGACATGGTTTGGGTGGGGTGTAGACGGCATCCTACTTCCAGAAGTTGGTAGTGAGTTTTGTGTCACTCTTTCTACTTCATCCTTTTTGGGGATACTTTTCAAGTTGGAAACCATGTGTAACCATGTCATGTGGGTTTTTTTTTTTTTTTCTTTCTTTCTTTTCGGTAGGGGTGAACATAATGCCTTGCAGAATTGTAAATGTTGGCGAAATTCAGAGGAGGTGGATGTAACAGAGTTAAAAATGTAGTGTATGGTTTTATATGATTTTCGCCAAAATTAAACTGCCTTGTTTAAAAAGTGTGAATGGGAGCCACCTTTGGCCATATGGTGTACTGCAGATCTGATGCGTGTAGTCCAGTGCTGTCTCCCTACCCGATCAGAGAAGCCTATGCTTTTGATCGGGTAGGTTGACTGTACAAAGCACTGTACCTGATATGTTCCCGACTAGCCGTAAACTCCGCTAGCCACGTCCATGCTTTAAATGTACTGTTCAATATAACATGCAGGGATTTAACTGTTTAGTTAAACATGCATTGAAAGTATTATTACGTATTAAGTATGAAGTATGAAGTATTATTATTATTATGACAGCGAATGTTAGCTAGTTTAACCGAACGTTAATTAGCTATCGTTCCATGTGTTCAGACATTCTGTCTGGCGCATTGCTGGCTAGCAAGCGCTGATAGTGTACAATAGGATATTGACGTAGATGTTGCCTATATGTAACGCTTTATATTTTGCTTGTGCAGATGCTGTACGTTCACACCAAAGCCTGATGGCAATGTTTTGATTTATTTTCTAAAGGTATGTGGCTCCATAATGTAAATAGGTTTGAATGAAGTGCTGTAACTCTGTGCACTTAGGCTACAGTTATGCCCATTCCACTGTGTATGGGAAGTTAAAAGTTTTGTACATATTTTCTATTACTGAAGTAATCAGCAGAGAAGCCTATGCTTTTGATCGGATGCTGTACGTTCACACCAAAGCCTGATGGCAATGTTTTGATTTATTTTCTAAAGGAAAATAAAATAAAGTTCAACAGATTCGCCTCCGTCTCCCCGTTGCTTGACCATCGTTACTCGAATTTCACCTGATGAATTTGTGTGTGTGTGTGTGTGTGTGTGTGTGTGTGTGTGTGTGTGTGTGTGTGTGTGTGTGTGTAAAATACAAAACCAAATGTACCCAAAGCTCTTTATTTCAATTAGTTAATTCTGCTTACAACATAATAATTTAATTGGAATGAAACTGATTAATAGGCTGTAGGACACTGGCGCCATCTAGTGGTAGTAGTGAGGTTTGTGTAGATGAAAACGACTTTTCTATCTACTATTGGCACAGCATTTCATGAGTTACGGCAGTAATGGCAGCCACCATGGTGACAAACTCGGTGAAGTCGACTGATCCGCTGCCGTCCTGGTCCAATCCTTTAAAGATGTCATCAACAGCATTCTTGTCCTTTGCATCCTGGTTTGGAGAAGAGAGTATGGTGTTCATAGTTGCCAACAATATCTCAGAGTAATGAACGCGGTTACTGCTGTGAGACTGAAGTAATTCCAAATATTCTTTTAAATCAAAGGATATTTAAGGAATCTGTTTATCTTATTTTTAGTGCTGGGTAATCATTCTTTTTGTGGCCACAAAAAAACGTATTCTATCTAACTGCTCTCTAAGGCTGGTGCATCTAAGAATTTCAAGATCCTCCAAGTTGATTTGAAATAGACATTTGTGCACCGTTGAGGTAAGTCTTACCCCAAGAGCACCACCAAATTCAGTCTCGAGGAGACCCTTAAGTTCAGCCTTGTTCAGGGCCTGGTCTTTGCCAGCATGTTTCTGGAAGACAACAATGAGTCCCAACATAGCTCCCTGCAGTTGAGTCATGATTACTGTAAAACACAGAGAGGTTAGTGTTGTATGGACATATTCAAACAGGTTTGCAAAACAGTTATTTACACAGAACCACATGCTTCAGGCATGAGCTCATTGTTCTTCACATTGTGGACAACATAATGTATACATATAATTTACATTTTTCACACTTAGTGTTGATTCAACTGAAGTGACAGTTCAGGTGTGGTCAAGTCTGAAGAGCGCCCGGGCTACCAGCCCTTTGTGTTTTTAGCACCTTGCTCTACCAGTTGAACGACATATTTAGATAATATTGTCACAGTGAGAAGCCTTGGCAGTGCCACACAGTGGTGGTGTGGTGGCACCCTAAGATTCACCTACACTAAGAGCTGTCACTCAGTTTGGATACAGGTGTCACGCTAAAAATGTGAGGGTTTAGCGACAGTGTAATGTCGGCCAGCTCTCCATGTGGCTGAGGGGCAGTACATGCAGGTGTTGGAGTGGGTGGCACCTTAAGTTACATTGAATGGTTATGCATGGCAGGAGTGTGAAAGAGAGACTGACTATGCCCAGGAGTACATTGAACATCATGTGTACACATTTATATGCAGGTTATTTGTGTATAAAGTTTCGGAGGATTTTTCTAGATTTTACGATTATAGAGAATCAAGTACAAGTGATGGTTTCCAAATACAACAAAAGGAAAGTTTCAGTAGATTGTTCCTGATTGAACAGTCTTATAACTGTAAACTTATAAAGGCGTGTGACTTTTTACCCTTTCATGAGAGGGTTTTTCACAATTTTAAGTGTTTCTTTTTCTGGTATTGCATAGTGATGACTTAAACTTGAAAATGTGTATGGAGCTCAAATCGCATATATTTGTGATCAAACTCTCCCAAGGGTTAACGGTAAAGTCGAATAAGAGGATATAAAATCATCATAACGCAGTGCAAGACAGACAGGAAGAACAAGTATTGGGCCCTCAGGCACCCTTTTTACTTTGCTGTATTACATTAGACTGAACAAGCCTTCAGAAGAAACTTAGGATTCAGACTTCTCAATGTCGATCTCACTCAGCAGTGTGTTAGAATTGCACATTAACGTGACAGATATGACAGACTCACCGACAGGTATGACGAGGATGTGGTCGCAGTGAAGAGAGAGTGGTGGAGGGTGTTGAGCAGAATTAGTGAGGTAGGGATGAACTGTGTCTTTTATGCCAGCATGCCACGCCTGCCCCCTCCACACCTGCTCTTTTTCCGTCTCTCATTGGAGGCCACGTGATGACTCATCCATGCTCTATGTGCATACCAGTATTGGCTGCGGTGACAAATGATAGTGAATCACTACACCACTACAAAAGTGTATTCATTTGGCAGATTATCAAAAATGGCATGCAAGCAGGGTAGATCACAAGCCAATGCGCTTTATAAGGAGAAACCATTGAAAATAAATACATACAATAAGTGTTCTTTTAGACATAAACAGCAGACGTTTGGGGCAGTCTGGAGAAAGCTCATCTATGTGGCATCTACTCCCACCAGTGCACCGTTTGTTAAAACGGTCATGGATGATCATACAATGCCACATTTTATTGGTAAACTGAATTTGAGAACATTTTTCAGGGACGATTTTCTGGTTGTTGTTCTTGTTGTCAATACGCCTTTAACCCCGAGTGTGTGAGCGAGCCTCGCGAGCGTGCAGACAGATGGTGATAACGTCTAATAAACAGACTGGGAGCGACTGTCCGACCCAAGCTGGTGAAAGTTGCCATAATCAGCTGATGGATATAAAGGTATAGCACATGAAGTTTAAAATTGTAAAATAAACGAAATGGTTAAACCATCTCGAGTTAATTATAGATGTCGTGGCTCTCTTTTATGAAGTTTTACGAGTTTTTGTCCTAGAGACATAAAAAGAACACCCCCATAAACCTTACATATTTTACTTTGACAATGTTTAAGTTTTAAACTTAAAGGAAAATTAGCAATTTGTCAGTGGAATAGAAAGAAAAGCTTGCACATGTTAGTCTCTGCGCGAGGTTTTAGCTCTTAATGGCCCATTCATAGCAAATGAGGGCTATTCATATGGTAAGAGATGGTATTTCGGCGATCGCTATTGGGTCATGACATGGCGAATAACCCTGAGTAAACGCCCCTTTTGCAGCAATATAATCCAGTCCACATTGTGGGTTGTTTGTTATCATACAGACTGAGGAGAAGCAACATGTCGCTACCCATCTCTGCTGCTAAAGCAATATGCCATATCCGGGAGGAACTTGCTCTGGAGAGCGAGGAGGACAATCATTCCTCCGATGAAAGTGGTGATGACAGCGAGGACGAATATAACCACTTCGTGCTTCGTCTTGACCCCCGTTGAGGATATCCCTGATGAGTAAGTTGTATTCGCTTGACTGGCTCTTGTAACGCATGGTGTTGATTAACTTATAGGGAGTAAAACGCATGTCATATTATGCTCTGAGTTGAGTGAATTATTGTAGGCTACTACCGTCTGTAGGTGGCGTGGCGTAGCGTGTGGAAATAGCCTAACAGACTGGACTAGCGCGCCAGTTAGCCAGCTAGTAGGCTATCTAGTCACTTGTCTTTATATTAAACCTGTCTTTCTGTTAAAGTAAGCCCACGATTAAATATCTAACATGCCAGGAACAAACAAACAAGCCTTTAGACGTTTGTTGTCGAGTTGTTGGAGGCGGTTGTCAGCGCAAAAATAAGTAAAACATAGGCACTTGGTGCAGCCAGTGATGCAAAACTGCGTACACTAAAATCAGTTTATCCCTGTGGTTAGTCATTAATGTATGCTATTATAACGTGTATGATAGGTGTGAATCGAAACTGCTCAGGGTGAATGATCGAAACTAGCGCAGGTGTAAATTAACCGAACCTGCTTGTGAACTTGTGAATTGCAGCATTGGAAATTCTATGTTTTTAAAGTGCCTTAACATTATATGAAAGAGCAAACTTTTAATTGTGTTTAATGTACTGCATTACAGAAACGGGGAGAACATTGCACCTACACCACCAGGAAAAGAGCACGACGTCTGTCCAAACAGGAGCCT